>NC_056745.1:1428324269-1428381769 GCF_019279795.1 Protopterus annectens
AGGGCCTCAAACATCTACCCTACACAGATAGGCTAAAAGCCGGGCCCCTCTACTCAGTCTTTTACAGACTCCTCAGAGGTGACCTCTGTCTGGCATACAAAGCAATTTCAAACCCCTCCCTGATGGGACTGCTGCATATCCGCAAATCAAGCTCCACTCAAGTAACCCGCATGTGTGACCTCAACCTGGTCTTTGACATGAATGGGACTTGATGGTGGGACAGATTTGTGTCCTAGAGACTCCCCTTTTGTGGTATAGACTCCCTCTCCATGTAAAGCAGAGTACCTCATTAAACCTTTTTAAGTGCAACCTGGATAACTGGATGGGGAACAGAAAATACACCCCTGTGTGCCTGCTGGACAGTGGCATAGGGTGCTGACTTGTTGGAACATGGGCTAAATTCTTGGCTAAGCTTGTTAAGGCTTCAGGGCCAATGGCCTAGTAACTTCCTATGATCCCATGATCATATATATATATATATATATATATATATATATATATACATATACATATATATATATATATATATATATATATATATATATATATATATATATATATGTGTGTGTGTGTGTGTGTGTATGTGTGTGTGTGTGTACTCTATGTGTGGGACTATCACAAACAAAAAGAAGGAAATAAAACATGAAAACGTAATTCTCAACTTAGCCAATGACAGCGAACAAAGTATAATATTAATATAGTCTGTACTCATATGTTAATACTTAAATGGTACAGTAAAACACAACAGTTGTTATATGAGCCAACCAACACATAACAGCTACAAAATGACTCATCAGTCCAGAAATATGTAAAACAATAAGTCTGGAATATCATACATAATTATTAGTAGCGATACTTCCACACAGGGGATTAAAGGTGATATGCTCGGTCAGTAACAGACGAACGTCACAGTCTGAATCCTTCATTGGGATGTCGTTCACTGATTAACATTAACAACTGTCTGATTCACAGTTATTCAGCAAATGTTTTAGGAACAACATACAGTCAAGGAATAAAAGTACAATTTTGTATTAAGAATAAACACACAACAACAAGAAAAATAACAAAAAAGCAAACAATGTATGTCAAACTGCTCTGGTTCTTCTAAGTGAAGTTTAAGACAGTGCACTCATGTTTACTTATGTTAGGAAAGTTAAGGTTGATGCTGTAAATGAAAATTCAAATCTAGGAAAAGTCTGATGTAATGAGTTCCAAACTACTTGGTGGGGTTCCAACTAGCTCAATACAAGGATGAAAAATAATACAAATAAAATAAAACAGAATCTTTAAGTTTACCTTATTTTGTCTTTTTTCTGCAGCTGCCAGTTGTGCGGACATTCTTTCTTGCATTTTTTTGCAATGAGCCATGATAGCTTCAAGAATTTGAATAGGACTGGAGCATATGGATTTCTTCTCTTTAATTCCAGCACTTGCCTCATAGTCTCTCTGCAAAGCCAGGAAAGGGTCTCCAAGACTAAATCTTCCATATCGCTCCTGGATAAACACCTCTTTCCTTCGTGCCTAAAACATTACCAAATGGAAAATTTATATGGGAATTTACTACTTGTGACAATTGACAGTAAGTGATCATCCAGTGATTTGCACAAGAGAGCTTAAGATAATTAATTGTTTGACATGTTCTATGACTTACAGCCCTACGCAACATGAAATAGGACACCCTAAAATGATTATGCTTGTCAATTAAAGTTTATATTACCAACTGTTAATACTTTGTTGCTGACATGCATGCCCGTGCAGTTTAGAATATTTCAACCTCTCTTACTCATTCTGTTCACTTAGGCTTCAAATAGATGACTTGGAAATCTCGCACTTAAGGGATGTAAGAGAACATGAGATCTTCATTCTGAAGAGAAAGCGAGAACATCTTATCATAGTTACATTTACAGTTTATCATACTGTTATTTTTCCAGGTTTAAAATACAAATCAGCATGACCGGATGTGACACATATGCCACAAGTGCATGAACCATTTGAAGACTGAAGCAGCATTTATAAAAGCAGTGCATTCTGAAGTAATACCTGCGCCTCATGGAATGGTACACAAAATCATGTTGAAAGTCATAAAACACTCTGCACAATGGAGCAAGACCCAAGTGCCTAGGCATGCTGCATTGTGTTTTAATAGAACCCAAACCACCAGTTACCAGTGCATACCAACATATCACCTAACTGTATGCAGTTCACAACAGCACAGCAGTATTGCATACACTGGTCCCATGACTGCAACCGATGAGAGTCAAACGGCACACAAAAGACTGTTTTCACCTTTGTGGGTGCACTGACCTCCCTGTCTTGGTAGTACAGTTCTCAGCAGAAATTCCCGAGCAGCATACTAGCTCTATCACTCTTCCATCAACCGCCCCCCCCCCCCCCAACAGCAGGAAAATCCTTGCCAGCAATGGAGTCCCCTATGATGTCATCACACACTATCATGTTACACACCCATACTATGATGCTCATGAACTGGAGATCCCCTCATTACTATAACATGGAAATGAAGCGCAATCCACAGTCATTCTTAATGCCTGTGATTCCTTTATAAATTGTAGTCAAGCATGATGGCAGATCACAGTGCAGTTGTTTAAAGAGATTTGTGAAGGTGAAGTAAGCCTTTCTGTTACCCTTGGTAAGACATATTGTACTTACAGATGCTGTCTTACATCACCACACTGTGCAGTGATTACCATCCTGAGCTGTGCTGCCTCACTGGAACATCACTCCCTTCCATCACAACCACCAGACCCCCTAGTGTGCACTGCTGTACTAGGTGTTAGGACTGGAACACAAGTAGCTTAACAATCGTTTTCATAATTTCAGGAAAATAGGAAAAAAATAATAAAGATCTTTTTTTGTCTACAAACTGGCCAGCTGGCAGAACAGTCATTATTTGTGTCCCACAATCAGAATCATTGCCAGTGAGTGTTTGGGTAGCAGTTACCATCCCAGTGTCAGAACAGGAAGGAATCATATAAGAAACAAATAATAGGTGGAGGAAGTTGTCTTTTCCTGGTACATGACAATCATGCATTTGGCATCAACAGTGCCATGAAGTGGGAAAGTGAGGACTGGAACTTAAATATCAGAGTGTCTTTTCTGCATGTGGCCTTTGACTGGGGTACTTAAAGCTGTAGTAAGAGGTTTAGGAAGAAATAAGATAAATTAAAAGGGGGACCTTGCTCACCTCTATACTTCCTTATTTAGTACAAAGATGTTTTCAACCTCAGGTACTTTCAAGATTTTCAACCAGACTTGCATCAGCCCCCCCCCCCCCCCGCCACCCGTCTTTTAAAGTTTAAGTTAAAATGCAAAAAAAAAAACTTGAACTTGAGGAGAAAAAAACAAGCGCTTCTCTCCTTTTAAATGTAACATAATGCTTGTTTCGTTTGTGTTTCATTTACTGTAAGCATCTGATACAGGTTAAGATAAAAGCCCCACACAGAGTGCTACATTACCTAGGTTCTGACTGCAACAAATACAATTATGTCATTCATTTCTGAACGAACTGAAGATACAGAGCACTATAGCATTTTAATTATGCCTGCACATGCGATACTGGCATTTGAATCCGAAGTGGCTGCCTCCATTACCCCACTGTAGCTATGCCTCTATTTTCAAAGCCTGCAGACTGAGAAGTCAGTAGAGTTACAAATGTCAAACCTGACTAAGGATGGTGCAGTCCAGGATAACTACTGTTTTTCAGGGTTCTGAATTTACAGCTGGCAGGTGCAATGGAAAAGCTCATCTTTTTTTAAGTCATGGATACATGCAGCCAACCTATTGTCACACAACAGAACTATGTGTTTCTTGTCAGACATGTTAAAGCATATGGTCACTGGTCAGAGGTCTGCAGTTGCTGTGCCCTGAAAGACCATGAGAACTGTGTCAGTATAATACCAACAATTTTAGTTACCAAAGATGCAAAGCATAAAAAACATACTTTAATTGAAATTCATTGGTTTAAATTAAAGCTATATAGTTAATAAAATGATCTTCACAATGCATGTCCCTCTATTTCAACACTAGTACATATACTAGTACATTTTAACCACATGCAGTTGTCACACTGTACCTTTAAGACTCCCCTAGACATTAAAACTCCTCCCCTATCTCTGAACATGTATCACAGCTTCCCTTGTGTTCATCTTGAGGTTATGTTAAGCTCAACACAGACTCAAAGGAAGTCAGATGGCCTCAGGGCTATTCCTACAGTAAAAAAAGGAAGGATATATAAAAAAGGAAGGATATATAAAAAAGGAAGGATATATAAAAAAGGAAGGATATATAAAAAAGGAAGGATATATAAAGGGAAGGGAATAGGTTGTTGACGGTGATGAAAATGAAAATCTTATGTTATATTAAATACGCAACTTATTTATCTGACATGATCCAGTCCATTTATTTCAACAACAGGATAGAATCCCCAGCTTCTCCTCTTGGGTTGCATCAGGAGAGAATGCTATGAAGAAGGGTAGCTCAAAAGGCAGCTCTAGATGCAGACCCTGAGATCGCATAAAGCTTATAGTACCTTGCAAGTGTGCAGAGAAGCCCAAATGGCAGTGACACAGACATTACCACCGAAGAGTTTTTAAAAAAGGGTTAAAGATGTAGTCTTGTCTCTAGATGAATTTCCCACAGCAAAAAAACAATTAAGTTTGAGACACACCTGGACAGAAACACATTACATATCTTCTGTCCTACTTTCAATGATGCAAAAGAGACAAACAGTTACTCATCTTTTCTGATATCTTTTGTTGTACCCTAATGGAAGCACCGTTTCTAAGAAACATCTAACAAATGAAGCAAGTACTCTCCCTGATTTAATGGAGTACCAAGGGAAGAATATGTAAGTGTTAACTGGTTAAAGTTAACTTCTGTTGCCATCTTTGGCACCACCTGTAAGCCTGCACTGAAGGCTAGTCTGCCTTTATGGAATATACTATATGGACATTCAGAGACATTGAATTCTAAAACTCTTCTAGCTGAGGTTACTGCCACAGGAAAAAGTGCCTTTCAAGAGAAATACTTGAGAACTATTTTACTAGAGGGTTTAACTGGAAGCATTTAAATTTTTCAACCATAAAGCTTAAATCCCTTGGAGGAATATCTTCCCTTATGGGAAGCCCAGGCAAGAAAGTCCCTTAAATACATGCTTTACAAACGTTTATAGATGACAAAGATATACATTTTTTTCTTTGGTGAAAGTTAGAAATGGCTGCTAAATGAACTTTGATTGTACAGTAGGTGAAGCTTTAATCAACAATATTAAATAAAACTGTTGAACTGGGAATTGGACCTGAGAAAGACTATAGACCTTGATCTTTCACCCATAATGACAGTTTTGCGCATTTAATTCTGTATCTTTTCCAAGTGGAAGGTAACTGGGATGCTGTAAATATCTAGACCACCCAAGCAGAGTAACATGAGTGCATAGCCATCAGGGAACTGGAGAAACCATGCAGTTAATCTGAGGGACTGGGTATTCTGGTGAGGCTTACCAAATACATGAGAGATTAGTAGAGGGAACCATACCTGTTTGACTTATAAAGAGGCTATAAGAATGACTTTGGGTTGTGTATGTTGGGTTTCTAAAGAAACTTCATTAAAAGTGGAACTGGGAGAAATGTGAAGAAGAGACCCAAAGGTCACTGCTGGAACAGAGTGTCTTAGGGAGTCTATGTAGGAGAATTAAGAAAAAGTAACTACTGCATTTGGAATTCATCAGGGATGTGAACACGTCACAGCAAGGTGTATGCCAGTGGTGGAAGATGGCATTCACCACTAACTGATGGACCAGTAAGTAGGCATCACAAAACTGGCTGAGCTTGTTTACCAGGTATTGATCTGAGTGGTGATATAAGTTTTTATCAGAAAATGATGAGTTGACATGGTGCCATGACAGAAGGGAAAGAACAGGATTCTGCCCTGCTTTTTGATGCACCAAACCAAAGTGATATTGTCAGAGGTCAGTCACTTATATCTGTGTGTGTCACATTAGGAAGAACACACTCATCTCCAGGACACTGATATTCAGGAAGGTTTCTTGTTGTGAGCAAATCCCTTAGACTTTCTGTCCTAAACCATCCAAGGGCAGATCCATACATTGTGACAGTTATACTGGGAGAATGAGTTACAAATATACAGCCCTGGGAAAGATTGTCCTGGTGAAGCCACCACTGAATATAATACTAGCAACACTTGGCATCTGAATTGAAAGATTCTCAGGACTGAACCTGAGTATCTACTGGTGGACCATCATATGGTACCCTGCAAAGGAGACCAAGTCAATTGCTGCTGCTGTCAGACCAAGAACCTTAAGGCTTACAGCAGCTGTCACCTTAGGAGAAGACAGGAGCAAAAGCACATTAGGCTGAAGACTCAAGATTCTGTCTAGATTAAGATTGATGATACAGGTCATTGTCTTCAGGTGGCATTCTGTGAAAGCTGGTACTTTGTAGTGTTACTGAAATTCTTAAGGACTTGGACAACTGTAATTATTCAAACCAGTGACTCACTTATTGTGTCTGCTAATAAGAGTTACTCAGATGAGGCAAAACACATGCTCCCTTCTGGATCAGATAAGTTGTCATGGCATTCACACATATACCGAATACTCTATGGGCTGTGATGACATCAAGTGCAAAGCCTTGGAATTGATAGCAACTGTCTCCAGCCCTGCAGTGAACGAATCTTCTATATGTTTTGGCTATCTTTATGTGCAGTCATGTATTATGGAGATCTAGGCAATCACATCTCCCTTCTGTAAACATTTTTCTTTACATGTTCATTTAAGTTGAACTGCGGTGGTGGTGCTGCGGTAGCGTTGTCGCCTCACAGTAAGACGTTGTCCTGTTCGATTCTCAGCTAGAGCGTCTTCTGTGTGGAGACATGCGTGAATGGGCGTACCTTCGTTGAAGGTTGTGCATCAGAGCCGGCAACTCGGTACGTAAAAATCTACTGCCAATCATTAGCGGACCGGAGTTCCGCTGTGGCGACCCCTAACCGGGAAAAGCCAAAAGACTCAACAACAACAACAACATGTTCATTTAAGTTGCTCAGTTGTAATACATTCCTGAGGTCTTTAATCTTATTGGGAACTAAAAAGAATCTTGTATATGCACATTAATGTGTCTGCTGGGCCTCTTGGGTGACAGATTATGTTAAGAGGTTTGCCAATTGCCACCTCTAGTTTGGCTTTGTCATTTTGATGGAGTGAGATGTCTACATGGGGTAAAAAGACAGGAGTGGGAAGACATATAAAGGGAATGTTGTAGCTTGTGGATACTATCTCTCAGATCCAAAAGCTCTTCATGATCCCCTGTCACACAGAAGGTACAGGGAGTTTCAATTGCTGTCTACTTCCAGAGCAGGAGAGATGCACAAGTCCTCAGGGATTCTGTAACTAGGAGAAGAAGGCACAGGGAGTTTCAATCACTGTCTACTTCCAGAGCAGGAGAGATGCACAGGTCCTCAGGGATTCTGTGACTAGGAGAAGAAGGTACAGGGAGTTTCAATCATTGTCTACTTCCAGAGCAGGAGAGTTGCACAAGTCCTCAGGGATTCTGTGACTAGGAGAAGAAGGTACAGGGAGTTTCAATCAGTGTCTACTTCCAGAGCAGGAGAGATGCACAAGTCCTCAGGGATTCTGTGACTAGGAGAGGAAGGTACAGGGAGTTTCGATCGCTGTCTACTTCCAGAGCAGGAGAGATGCACAGGTCCTCAGGGATTCTGTGACTAGGAGGAGAAGGTACAGGGAGTTTCAATCATTGTCTACTTCCACTGCAGGAGAGTTGCACAAGTCCTCAGGGATTCTGTAACTAGGAGAAGAAGGTACAGGGAGTTTCAATCACAGTCTACTTCCAGAGCAGGATAGATGCACAAGTCCTCATGGATTCTGTGACTAGAAGAAAAAGGTACAGGGAGTTTCAATCATTGTCTACTTCCAGAGCAGGAGAGTTGCACAAGTCCTCAGGGATTCTGTGACTAGGAGAAGAAGGTACAGGAAGTTTCAATCAGTGTCTACTTCCAGAGCAGGAGAGATGCACAAGTCCTCAGGGATTCTGTGACTAGGAGAAGAAGGTACAGGGAGTTTCAATCACTGTCGACTTCCAGAACAGGGGAGATGCACAAGTCCTCAGGGATTCTGTGACTAGGAGAAGAAGGTACAGGGAGTTTCAATCAGTGTCTACTTCCAGAGCAGGAGAGATGCACAAGTCCTCAGGGATTCTGTGACTAGGAGAAGAAGGTACAGGGAGTTTCAATCACTGTCTACTTCCAGAGCAGGAGAGATGCACAAGTCCTCAGGGATTCTGGGACTAGGAGAAGAAGGTACAGGGAGTTTCAATCACTGTCTACTTCCAGAGCAGGAGAGATGCACAAGTCCTCAGGGATTCTGGGACTAGGAGAAGAAGGTACAGGGAGTTTCAGTCACTGTCTACTTCCAGAGCAGGAGAGATGCACAAGTCCTCAGGGATTCTGGGACTAGGAGAAGAAGGTACAGGGAGTTTCAGTCAGTGTCTACTTCCAGAGCAGGAGAGATGCACAAGTCCTCAGGGATTCTGTGACTAGGAGAAGAAGGTACAGGGAGTTTCAATCAGTGTCTACTTCCAGAGCAGGAGAGATGCACAAGTCCTCAGGGATTCTGTGACTAGGAGAAGAAGGTACAGGGAGTTTCAATCACTGTCGACTTCCAGAGCAGGAGAGATGCACAAGTCCTCAGGGATTCTGTGACTAGGAGAAGAAGGTACAGGGAGTTTCAATCAGTGTCTACTTCCAGAGCAGGAGAGATGCACAAGTCCTCAGGGATTCTGGGACTAGGAGAAGAAGGTACAGGGAGTTTCAATCACTGTCTACTTCCAGAGCAGGAGAGATGCACAAGTCCTCAGGATTTCTGTGACTAGGAGAAGAAGGTACAGGGAGTTTCAATCAGTGTCTACTTCCAGAGCAGGAGAGATGCACAAGTCCTCAGGGATTCTGTGACTACGAGAAGAAGGTACAGGGAGTTTTGATCGCTGTCTACTTCCAGAGCAGGAGAAATGCACAAGTCCTCAGGGATTCTGGGACTAGGAGAAGAAGGTACAGGGAGTTTCAATCATTGTCTACTTCCACTGCAGGAGAGATGCACAAGTCCTCAGGGATTCTGTGACTAGGAGAAGAAGGTACAGGGAGTTTCAATCACTGTCTACTTCCAGAGCAGGAGAGATGCACAAGTCCTCAGGGATTCTGGGACTAGGAGAAGAAGGTACAGGGAGTTTCAATCACTGTCTACTTCCAGAGCAGGAGAGATGCACAAGTCCTCAGGGATTCTGGGACTAGGAGAAGAAGGTACAGGGAGTTTCAATCACTGTCTACTTCCAGAGCAGGAGAGATGCACAAGTCCTCAGGGATTCTGGGACTAGGAGAAGAAGGTACAGGGAGTTTCAATCACTGTTTACTTCCAGAGCAGGAGAGATACACAAGTCCTCAGGGATTCTGTGACTAGGAGAAGAAGGTACAGGGAGTTTTGATCACTGTCTACTTCCAGAGCAGGAGAGATGCACAAGTCCTTAGGGATTCCGTGACTAGGAGAAGAAGGTACAGGGAGTTTCAATCATTGTCTACTTTCAGAGCAGGAGAGATGCACAAGTCCTCAGGGATTCTGTGACTAGGAGAAGAAGGTACAGGGAGTTTCGATTGCTGTCTACTTCCAGAGCTGGTGAGATGCACAAGTCCTCAGAGATTCTGGGACTAGGAGAAGAAGGTACAGGGAGTTTCAATCACTGTCTACTTCCAGAGCAGAAGAGATGCACAAGTCCTCAGGGATTCTGGGACTAGGAGATGAAGGACTTTGAAATTCATGATTTTGTGGGCCACCTCTACCCCTAGGATGGCCTCCACTCTGGAAACCAGTGCATCTACACTGATGTCTATATGAACAATGCATGAATGGGAGCTGTTGCCCTTCTTAAACAGCAGGTATTGCATACTCATCTGGTTATGAGTAAATGTTCTCTACAGAGTGGAAAACCTTACACCACAATTGTGAGCATCTACCCTTCCTGCTTGCTCTTTTGCAGGTTCTTCTACATCGGCAGCCTAAATCAAGACAAGACATCATGTGAGCAGTTTGTGAAAGACACCTTAAAACTGTCCTCAAAGTTAAAATGTCTGAGCCAGGAGTGATGGCAACTAGTGATGCCTCAGCCAGCTGCACATGCTTCTCTGCCACCTGTACTACATCACAACCTCAGGGAAGAGTTTAGATATATTAGCTAAAATAGTCACCTGGGATATTAGCTTTCATTGTAGTTTCTCAAACAGCAACATATTCAGCAACACAGATTTTTTCTCAACCAAATCATGATGAAAATGGGTCATGAATGTCAAGTAGAGTCCTTAAAGAAAAGGTACTTGATGCATATAGTAACTGTTTGAAATGCTGAGACCTGCTAAAGCAAGTCCTGAAATATGGAGACTGAATGACCAAAAGATCGGACTTCCATATACTAAGTCTGAGATGCCATTTCTCAGAATATTCCCTTTTCACTCAGGTATTGGAGTGTTTAGTGTGTCTGGTGGGCTTGCCCTTTCCACGGGGGTGCAGGAGGGGCTTGCCCCCACTGCAAAAATAAGTTTTTGGGAGAAGAGAAAATTTTGAGATTCGCTCCTCTTTGGGTTTTTGGTCTTATTTTTTCAGATTTTCGGCACTAGGCATATCCAGTGTGCCACCTTTTCAATGGGGAGCCAATGCATATAAATGCTTTCCAAACAAGTCGAAAGCATAAGACTGTGCATTGGTCAAACAGTCCACTGGGCTGTGGGCTGTGTCTTAAGAAGGCTTTTTCTTAAGGGTGATGTTTAGTAAAATGGAGTCAGATTAATGGGCTTTACTGTGGCATTCATGGTGATTGGAAAGCCTGATGATCCTGTCTGTTCTTCTTGGAAATATCTACAATTCCTATCTGGCTTGTTACAAGTACTCTGAAGGACCAGCAAAACCATGTGATCTGCAGCAGTAACTAACCAAAAGGTTGGTGGGGTAGTAAAACCATGCAAGGAACTAACCAAAAGGTAGGTGGGGTGGAAAGCCTCGTGCAGTATTTGTTCCCCAACAGAGACTGGTTCAGTGTGTCATCACTTCACTGCTCATACATTAACTCAAGGATCTCACAAATTTGAGGTCATTGAGGTTGAGACTGGGGAAGATTCCCACTCTAGATTGGCATCCAGGGAGGAGGACTCTGTAGGGGAGACCAGCCGCTTCATTTTGTACCTCTTTTACCAGGGAACACTTTATGAATTAATTGTTTGAATGTGAAGGAGGGAAATATGTGTCAGCTTCTGTGGTCCTGTCCCTGCAGCATTTTTCTGCTCCTCTGCCTGTCTTTCTGGGGTGAAGAAGACAGAAGCAAGTCATTAGACTGATGGGCAACCTGGAATGAAGCTGATGATGGGCAATAAGGATGACACTTATGGAGGTAGATTAGGTTGTAACACTCATATCAATATCAGCCCCAAAGACATCTTCTGTGCCAAGGCATCAAAGCCTGATGTAGTCAACAAAGGCCCTGAGGGTATCAGGGTTGAAATTAGTATCAGCTAGCCCAGGCCTGCGGTCTAGGATCTAGTACCTCTTGCAACTCAGGGGATTGGTACTGATGTCACTGATATAAAAGGGGAACTGGCTCTGAGGTGATGGATGTCATTGGTGCTGAAGCAGGAGTACATGGTTAGGACATTGGCTCTCAAACATCTGGTGCTGAAGCAGGGCCCAAGGTAGAAGCAATAGAAATAGAAGGAAGGAGATCTCTTTCCATCCTGAATACATGGATAACTGAGTAGGTGAGCTGGCTGGAAGACCCTTTTAAGTTAAAGAACAGAAATCCATCATTGAGGGTGTGTGACTGGGAAGGTTGTGATTATAGCCACTGCTCGGGAGCTGGTAGACTGAGGTAGGCTGGTGTTAATCATCGTACCTTACACCACAGCAACTTAGCATGGAAGCTGAACTCCAAATCAAAATGATGTTCAGGACCTTCAACACCGGTAAGCACATGCAGTCAGTGTGCACTCTGGAATTAGTTACAGCCAGGGCAAAGCAGACTTAAACTGACCAAGCACACTAAATGCATTTATACAAAAGTTCAAACTTCATATATTACTACATTTACAAAGACATATGCTAGCACCAATAGCCTTATAATACAATAATTACAAAGTACATGAGATCAGCTTAGAATAAATATTAAGGGTACAATGCGGTATAGCAGAGACACGTTCAACATTTAAAACTATTCAACTAGTACGAAATGATATCATGCATGTTAAAGTGTTCTGCTGATGTTTAGACATACTTCATGGCATCAAGTGAGTGTCACAATCCATTTTCCTTGCTGTTACTCCTTATGTTTTTGGACAATATTTTAACACAAGGTTTCATAAACTTTTTATTAAAATCGTATCACTGACAAATTTAAACTCTCCCATGGTGCTGTCATCTTCGGTCAGGGTAAGTTGCAACCAGATGCATCTCGGCACGTTTGATGCCATGTCACTTAAAGTCTATGGACATATTAAACACTTTCCCTTTGCTCATGCCACTGAGGTTTAAAGCTATTTGTTTACACTACATAACACTGGTGTTTTAAAGATGTGTTTTTTTAACGCTCTAAAGCCAAAAATGTTCACTGATGGGGAGGAATGTTTGTTCAGCACTTTATGTATCACATTTTGCAGTGCACAGGTAGATTTGTCTTCATTAGAAAATTACTTTAAAAGTGCTTATAGAGTTGTTTTAAATTTGGAGAAGATGGGAGCTACTTTGGCAAGGCTATGTTTAGTGGTCTTAGAACATTCACTGGAGCCATATTTTTTGACAAGTATGAAACCTCTCCAGCCAGACTGTCTACTTTGGTGAAGATTTGAGACAAGGCCAAAGACATCAATGAAAAGAATGCCTACTTACACGACGATGGGTAAAAATGATGGTCTGAACATTAATGTTGAAACTGACTACCTTATAGGGCTAATAAAGTAGAACACAGCACAGGCAACAGAGACCAAGTCGGCAGTAGCAGTTTGGGGGATTAACCAGACAGGCCTGAATAAGCAGACACCAGTTAGGCATCACAAATTTTAAGAGGAGTGACAGCTTCTGGCCAGTCCTGAGAGAATTTGCAGAGTGATACTAATGTCAGGAGTGCTGTGCTAGAAGTATGTGTTGACTTTCTATATACAGGATCACAGACGTCAAAAGAAAAGTCACGTAAAATGGGTCCTTCAAGATTTTCTTGGAAAAGGAAAGCTTATGCCTGAAGGTTGAAGCAAAAAATACATAAAAGTGTCCTCTCTCCTTTTATGACATCTCTCACAATTTGAAGACTTAGGAAAGCCTTGATGGAGATTGACTATGGCAACAGTTTCTGTTTAAAAGCTTTGCCGAAGAAACCCTGGAACTATAGGAGATACTGTCTACTACACTGCCAGGCATTTTACAAGGAATTCTGCTCTTACAAAATACTGCCATGGCTGAAGCTTTGAAAACATTCACAGACATTGATACCGATGGTTAAGAAATGTAATTTGAATTACATTACTGAAGTATCTGAATAACATTTTCATCAATTCTGATTGTTTTAAGCTTCTGAAAGGTTGTACAAAACAGAAGTAAAAATTGAAGATCCCCACATAAATTACGCAAAACAGAAGCAGGAAACAAGGATATGCACATAAATAATGACCGGTGTCTGCCTTTATAGTCACACCATTGTTTACGCCATTCTGTTTCTGCCCTCACACATCTTGATAAATATCCTGTTCAGCAAAGCATTTCATGCCTTGTAATCCATAGTTCTCATTTCTACTTAGAATTAGTTAAAAGTCTTTATTTAGTAAAATAAACAAATAAAGACACCATGTTAAAACTGCAATCTGTGGTTTAAGTGTCTTTACAGGGGCAGTATAATGTTAACATGGTCACGGCTTAAATTTAATAGTTTTCAAGCATGTTTTCTGTGGGAGAGATAATTTAGTCTTTTATTCTGCTACTCTAGGTGAAATGTCTTTCTAAAATGCCATATGAAATGTCGAAAGAGGTAAGGTACCAAAATATCTTCTTTTCGGAGAGCATATTATGCTTCTTTCGACATTTCATGCCCTTGCCTTCTAGCATAAAAAAAAAACTCATTCATTTCATGTCTCAGATGATTCACAGCCAGCAGATATCTTTATTCAGTCCAGAAGAAACTGGAATACCAGCTGTACACCACAGAAAACATGCAAAATGGAAATTACTGTATGTTTACAGTGCCGATCCTTTGAAAGGAAATCAAGTAGTAGAGCTAATAAACGTTTTGCACTCTTCATTTTACAGTGACTGATAAGAGAGAAAAATATATCACTAACACCATGTAAGCATCGAACCACAAATGGATATCAGAAATCACTGTAATCAGACTTAAATTACAACAAATACTCTGGTAAGGAAGAAATACATTTGTAGGGGCGGGTGAGTGGGAAGGCAGTGATTACAGCCAGTGCTAGGGAGACGCTCGACTGTTGTAAACAGATGTTAATCCTCATATCTTAGTCCAAAGGAGCACACATGGCAGTTACATTTTGAGAAAAAATAGTGCTTAGTGCATTCAACACTGTTAAGTACAGGTAGTTATTATACATGCTGGAATTATGCGCACTACCCAGACGGCACTGCAAAGTACTGAATGCAACTCCTGTACCTGCCATGCAGTATTAGGCAAAAACTCCTTCACATCATCTGTAATTGTTTCAAATGAACCCTGCCAATTAGTTCCCACATACTCTGGTGAACAGGGAAAATGTGGAAGCAATTTATCAGTTACTTGGTGAAGAGAGCTGTAATTCTGAATAGCTGCAGCAGTGCCTAAAATGGTAGCACTCCAGGAAAAGAGGAATTGCATGCGGTAAAGGACTTTATGGACTAAGTATGTGAAATGTGAAAACTCTTAGTACAATATTCCTCTTTAATGTGCACAAGTGAGTCAATAACACTGAGTATATGTACCTTTATGTTTTACTAAACATATTTACATTTATCTAGGTCTGCAGTAAACTTCTCCCTACTGTATTTTAGAGAATATAGTTTGTCTAGTGAAGTCAATTTCTTGGCCAGTGCAATAACCGCAGATGCTACTAAATACAAGTAAAGTCAGAACTATTCCAAACTTATTTCCTTCAGTATGAGATTGTTTCTGCTCTTACTGGCTGTTAAACACAACCAGTCTTTTATGGAATTGAGTAGCATATAAAGACAGTGCTTTGTTTTTTCACTTATGTTACTCTTCATAGTTCACCTAAGAAGAAGCTTGGATATGAAGGACTGTAATGCATAAGAAGAGCAGTGTAAGCTAACTTGAATGGCTTATTTTGCAATTATCACTGAGTGTGAGGTGTCCGCGGTGGTGGTGCTGCGGTAGCGTTGTCGCCTCACAGTAAGACGCTGTCCGGTTCGATTCACAGCTAGAGCGTCTTCTGTGTGGAGACATGCGTGAATGGGCATACCTTCATTGAAGGTTGTGCGTCAGGGCTGGTAACTTGGCACGTAAAAATCAACTACCAATCATTAGCGGACCGGAGTTCCGCTGTGGCGACCCCTAACCGGGAAAAGCCGAAAGACACAAACAAACTGAGTGTGAGGTGTATACTTTTTAAATGAAGTCACACCATGGAAAATTTACCTTTTCTCATAGTACAACAGCCTTGCAGTTGACAACAACAAGTTACTAAGTAAGTGAATGGAGAGGTGAAGACCACTGCAAGAGAGGTGTTTTCCTCCCCTCACCAAGAAAGCAGGAATAAAATTTTGCCCACAATTTTTTTTTCAGATTTAGATATAACTGAACTCATCATATTCACAAACATAAGGAGTTATCCAGAAGTTTTAATTTATCTGTTTGTTAACCTAGTAAGTGACCTGGTCTGTTTTGGACACATTTCAGCCACCACCCAAACCACAAAGCCAAAGGAAAGTTTAACATGTATAAACAGTTTGGATTAGCCAGTAAAAGTCACATTTTTGGGGAGGTGGAAGGAAGTGTGGGAAACTCACACAGACACAGGATAACATGAAAACTTCATACACACTGTAATCAGAAGGCAACACTAGCCCTGAACCTCTAAAATTATGAGGGGGCAGTTCTTACCCCCTGAACCAAACTATTAACTTAAGCTGAATGCGTTCTTCAGTATTTACTTTATCTAATTAAGGAACACTCCAAATTCTTATTCAAAATTAAAAAAGCTCACTTTTGCTGTGGCTCCAGAAGTGAAATTAAATCAGCACTAAACATATTTAAATTTGTGTTTGTTTTTTTTTTTTTTTGAACATATTCACTTACCAGATTATTTAAAGTTTGTAAGAAGTCAATAAGTTATCAAATGACTTTCTGAAATCTGCCATGTGTCATAAGATAAATAAATAAATAAATAAAAAGTGGCAATGAAACAAAGCTAACAGCTGGCTTTATCATAAAGACACTTCAAAAGTTCCATGACTCTTCAAGCCTGATGCATGGTACAATGCTAAGAAGGTAAAGAATGTAGAATCTGTTAACATGGAAAACAGTGCCATTACAGTAGCTGTAGGGAAAACCTACACAATAATAGTGTATGAGGACCAAGGGACACAGTCATGAAGGTACAAATACTGCATAATACATCCCTGCCCAAATGTCAGTCATGCTGCAAAATGTCTGCCATTGCAGAGAGAAGGACGGAGGGATATCGGATGACAAGGAGGTGGAAATCCTGTAGTTGTGATACGGCAATGATGGGTATAATGTGCCTTAACCACAGCTTATAACTATTTGACTTATTATGTAACAACTTAGTGTAATTCTTGGACAAGTACCAAAGTCTGGAGTAGTGGATCTGTGGTATCCCATGTAGTGTTGAACATATTTATCCATGTGGATACTTATACATAAACTGCAGGAATCCCAAAGGGATCACACTACAAACAGATCATATCCTCTCGATCAGTTCATAGATTAGTACTAGGCTAACTGCCCTTGTGGGCCTTTTTTAATCCCAGCCATTTATCCCATGTAAAAATCAAACCCTGCACTGTGTGTCTGTAAGGTAAACACCTTAATCATTATACCAACCTACCACCCAGTAAAGAGGATATTAGTGTTTAGAGTGTAAGTTGGCTAAAGAATGCAAAGCACTGTAGTGGACAAAATGTACCAAATGCCATGTGACTGCAGTACGGCACAGATTTCTCAGATGCTGCGTACACAGTATACGGCCAGGTCCAGCAAAGACTCTGTCCATATAAGGGGTGTATACATAACAAACAGCTACTGCTTTGCATACTACACACCTTCATGGACTGTGCCCATGGCATCCCTTACTGAAAGGTACTAGGCAAGTGTGACCATTGTACTGAGCTGCCCGCAGGGACAGCAAAATTCGTCTGCATGCCAAGCATCAAAACTTCTAATGCTAACATAGGGAACGAGCCCAGATAAAAAGCAAAAGACAACAAACACCTATCAAATCATTCATAAAACATAATATACTGAAGACAGCACAACTGACAAGTTTTTGTATAAACATTTTCCAGAGTAATTTTTCTCTTTTTGCCATCACTTAACTGCTTATGTCTTATTTTATGCTCACATTGCGCAAGGCATTTCTGAATCAGAAAAGTTACTGCCACAGAGCTATATGTAGAGACCAAACTATCATCAACAGTAACATAAGGAGGTTCATGAGAATGCATGCTTTCAGTTAATGTCAGCCAAGTCTGGCAGATAGTGATACACAGATGGCTTGTCCAGTTTCTACCCATATATACAAGGCAATTTCACTGCTTGATGTCTACATTTTTAGGTGACTTTATACTTCCACATCTAATATTTTGTTTCAGTTCTTCTGCCAAGGTTACAGACAGAGCCATTAGTTTTTAAAACATGTTGGTATCCAAGGTTACTGTAAATACTGCCAACAGTACCTGGCAAGTGATGGGAATTAACACTACTCTCCACATTTCGGAGCAATCTTGATACAGCTATGACAATGCTATATCCTGACCTCTCTTAAATTTCACACAACAGACATGTCAGTCAATAAATGATATTTATTTATGTAGCTATCCTTTGTTGCCCTAGTTAGTCTCATTAGGCTAGTGACCTTTTTTCAGGGCAGACTAGACGTGGTATTCATATTTAACCAGGGCATCAGGGATCTTTCCTTACTATTTATGTTGCAAGTAGGATTGTTTTGTGACTGCACTTCATGTTTCCATTCCTAGGGTGGAGGCTGCCAGGAGAAGTAGGGGGATTAATGGAGATGAAAGAGAGTCATGGTGTTGCTGATGTTGGAGAGTGTCCATATTGAGTTATGTTGACCAGGAGGAGTACTGAGCAAGACTCAGATGACTGTACAAATAGTCTGCATTCAGCTGGCTTTAAATCTTGTGAATTTGAGGAGCTGGAAGTAATGGAAATTGCATAAGGAAGGTTACCTGATGATAAGTGTGTTGCCTTGATGAATAAAGGTGAACCAGGAGAGGATTTAGAATTTTTGTTGTTTGATATGGTGGGCAAGAGTTTTGGAATGGAAAATGAAACATTTGGAGAAGGAAGAAAGTGTGAAGTGGAAGGACATGATGATGGAAGAAAAAGAGTCAGAAAATCATATGCAGAAACTGTTGGAGGTAGAAGAGGTACTGTAAACTTTATTAAAAATAAAAAAAAAAGATTTGTGGTAAAGATAAGAAGGAAGAAAGAAGAGGCCTTGACAGATTATACATGGGACAATTTTGTTTTACCTTTGGGGTTTGAGGCAAAAGACATTATTTACATGTTTGATTCATCTAGCAAAAGAACATTTTGTGACTTAACAACTGAGGCTATAGAGTTAATGTGTGATTTTTTTGTTGTGTTTTTTGTTTCATTGCAAAGAAAAGAAAGATTGCTATCCATGAAATTATTATTTTTTTTTTTTTCTGGTCAAAGGGCTCATTTAAAGAAGAAAACATAAGCTCCAGAGCTTATCTAAACAATCCTGTCTTGCTTTGTGATTGACCATGGAGTTGCCCGGTAAGAGAAGTTTCATTTGAATTTATATTTTATTTCTTACCACTGTTTTTCACTATTTTTAGGAAGTAATGGATAGTTTATAGACAAGAAGATTTACTTTAATTTATATTTTGTTTTACCTTTAATTTTCACTGTTTGTTGTTAGAAATGAATAGGTTTTACACAGGCAAACTCTAGCCATCCTTAGGACCTAGTCAGCTAAAAAGTCACACAGACTGCAGATGACAATACAGAGCTTAGCTAAATAATCCTGTCTTGGTTTGTGATTAATTGATATTTATTGTTAACAAGAGGTGCAAATCCAAGTGATAGTGAGCAGAAGCTACTGTGCGTATCTGCTAGTGATTTAATTCCAGATTTTGTCTGACTTACAGAAATTGTATGGTCAGAGCAACAACTTTATTGTACTTAATGTGGTACTTAAGGGTATATTGTTTGCATGATTTTTCTCACAGAAGTTGTTTTAAGTTCTTTGAAGTCTGTGGTGAATGACTTTGATTATTCTTTTCTTTTAGAATTTTGTATTCATTTGCAGTTGAATATGGATTCCTTAAATGAGTATGCCGTTAATGAATTTATAAAGCACAAATATCTTGCAGAGTGTAATAAATGTCATGAATATTTAAAGGTAACACCTGATAACGCTGATGATCTGTGCTCCTCACATCACAAGATGGATGACTTGCTTACCTTTATTAGTGCACCTAGACTTACTGATGATGACTGCACTTGTGCAATTGGCATGGCTTGGAGAACTGTTGCTGTGATTTGACTAGTGAGATAAATGAGGTATGGTAACAAACCAATTTGTCCAGGGACATCTTCAGGTTGGGTTAGGTGAAACAGTAATGGGTTCAAGACGGTAGGGGAAGAAAGCTAGTTGGGGGGGGGTGGGGGGATGAAAGGGTTAAATGGGAATGTAGGTTGAGTGGGAGGAAGTGAGGTAAGTGTAGGGAGGAGCTTAATGGGTTTTATGCAAGTGTAACTGGGGAAGGAATCACATTTTGGCATGAACTTGCTACCTACCTACCCTCCCCTGTTTTTGGAACATTGAAGTTGTGTGGTTATTTTATAACTTTGTGTAGGTGAGAAGAGGGGCAGGCTTGTCCCTATTCTGTACCCCCTCTGGTGTTGGAGGCTCAATGAGTTGGGAAATGAAAGTGAGCGATCGGACGCTGCTTGTTAAGTAAAAGTAAGCGAGCGGAGGTAAGGATTGCTTGCTTGGTTGGATGTTTAAGTCAATAAGAGGAAATGAAAGTGAGTGATGGGACGCTGCATGATAAGTAAATAGGTGAGCAGACGTAAGGACACTACTTATTTGGTCAGGGTGCCCTAGTTAACAGTTACATAGATGTTTACGCTGTAATTAATAAACTAAAATATTGGCCAGTAAGTTATGTTTATGGAATTTTAATAAAGGTCGTCAAATGTCATTTGGTGTAATGTGCTCTTTGAAGGGGACTTGGACAAATATTGTTAGGCAAAGAATAAACAGACTACATTTAGGAAAGGATGTGTCTATTGTCTGTAAAGATCAATCAACATCTATGAAAAAAGATGATGCCCCTGACAACTTTGGAATTCTGGATACAAGTGTTCAGCAATCTGTGGATTCAGTACATTTAGAAGGAAATAAAAAAATAAAAAAAAACAAAGAAAGGAAGAAATTCACAACAAATAACAAAGAACAAAAAGAAACTGATTAATGCCTGTAGAGTAAAGAGAATACATACTAAAAAGGATGCTGCTTCATGTAACACATAGACAAAAGGTAATGATAACATTTTTCTGTCAGAAAATCTTCAGCTTACAGTAAAAGGCAGCACTTTTCCAAAAGAGAAAGTAGAAAAAAGGACAAGGGGCAGTTAAAAAGGAAGAACTGAAGAATGTTACTGTAGAAAAAAAATGAGAAGCTGTGGATGTACATAGCTGGATGTAGACTGCATGCTTGCAAATGTGATAAATAATGAAAACAGTGTGACTAATAAGACTAATGGTGATGATCACTCCTCTGTAACAACTGATAGAGCAGATATTACTGAATTAGAAGCTGAAGATTCTTCAGGTCTGACCAGAAAATAAATTCTTCTAATTGGAGATTAAGTTATTAGAGGAAATGATACTTAGATTTGCGAGAAGATAATGAACATCGAATAGTGTTATGCTTGCCAAGAGCAAAAATAGAGGATGTGAGACACGCCTTAGAATGCCTTAATATAAGGAACTATGGATCCGTTTTTAGTCCTGTTGGTACAAATGATCTCATCCTCAAAGACTCTCTGACTGTTAGTAGGGAAATTACAGCCCTCTTTGATAGCATAGCTTGTACAGGTGCTAGGACATATTTTTCACAAATCACATATAGAAAGGAGAGTCAGGCCACCGTGAATGAAAAGATTTTTTGGGGAAATACCTCAATGAGAAAGTCTCATTTTAAAAAATGGAAATGTATAAAGCATCTGGGCCTACATTTGGGCACACGTGTTCAGACAAGATTCGTCAAGATCAGGGAAGAGAATTTTTGTAGCAGATATTTTGAAATGCTTAACAAACACAAGGCAGGAATTTTGCCAGGCAGAAAATTTAACAGTTCTCATATAGCAACATTTGATGCATCTCTGACGGTTGTTAATGCTAGGAGCATTAATAATAAAATTTTTTTATTGTAAAATTTACTACATTCTCAAAAGATTGATGTTATTATTGTTTGTGAAACAGGGTTACAGAACAATGACTGGAAACCAGATCTGTCAGGATATAAATGTTTTTACTGTAACAGATATTCTAATAAAAAATCAGGTGGAGGCGTTATGATAGGGATTGAAGATAACTATGAGACCTGTGATGATTACATGTTCAGTGACAACACCAACACTACAGACTGTGCAACTGTGACAATAAAGACAACCCTGGAACATATAACAATTGTTGGAGTGTGCAAACCAGCAAAGTCAAGTGCTGAGGACCTAGAAGAATTTGTACATTTCTTACATGAAACGCAGGAGGGAAGAATAATATTAGCTGGGGGCTTAAATTTACCAGAAACAGAATGGAATAATATTGATTCAATAGCATTAGTACGTAAATTATTCACAATGTGTATTCAGGAAGAACTACTGCTTCAGATTACAAAAAAAAAAACAAAACTACCAAGGAACAGAATATACTAAATGCTGTTTCTGCTCCTAAAGAAATTACTGTTACTTCATGTCAAGTTTGACCACCGTTCATATGCAGAGATCATGGGGGTAAAGGTTAATTTGTTGTGAGATATTTCTGCCAAACTGAAATCTAAACCAATGCACAGACTATTAAGCAAAACAGTCACTATGTAAAACTAATTTGAGTGACATGGTCAGTGGAAAACTGCAGAAGGAAAGTGGAAAGTTTTGAAAGAGAAATTGAATGCAAAAAATCAAAAAAAGTTTAACATCAGGATCTAGACATGCAACATCAAGGGGATATATTTCATTAAGAACAAGATACCTGATTAAGGTGAGAGACAAAAACATATAAGAAATGGAAAAGAGATCAAATTACAACTTTGAAATATGAAATAAAGAAAATGGACAAACAAATTAGCATAGTGTTAGACAAGATCAAGAAAAATTTGATGAAAATTTATATAAATATATTGAGCATAACAGGGAACTATTTTATAGATACATAATATATGAAAGGAGTAAAAACATGCAAACTGATACACTGTATCTAGATTCTAAAATTTATTCTGAAACCCAGCAGATTATAGATACATTTACAAAATCTTATGCAAAACAGTTTAGCTCTACAAAGGGGATGATGATAAGATGTCATAGTGACATCCAGGTAACCTCAGATACTGTAATCAAATTAGATTTTACTGAAAAACAACTATGCAAACTGGTTCCAAACAAAGCACAGGGAGGAGTTGGAATTAATAATGACCTCAGAACACTTCAACAATAATGTATGGGTCTATAGCACCGTATCAAAAAGTAAAATGTGGAACGCTCACAATAGCAAAAGTGCCGAAATGTTGAGGGTCCATTTTTGAGATCACTGTACAGTGAAAATTGGGATATTTGCCCTTTCCTTACTGTAGTGCATTCTCAGAGTTGGAATGTCTATTTAGCTGCGCCCCCCACAATAACGAGTTTGACTTTCGGCATTTTCGCTCTTGTGAGCGTTCGACATTTTGCATCTTCGATACGGTGATATACATGCTAATGTACAGTACCATTACATCCAGTATTTACTAGGTCATATAAATATGGGGAGATTCCTCAAGACTGGAGAGGGTCTATGTCACATTGTCGAACTCACAGGAGTCCGAATGATGTAATATCAAACCATTAAGTTCGAACCTCAAAATGTGCGAACACACAGAACAGCAATTTTTTTCCCAGGGAAACAAATCACTGTTCCAGTACAAAAAAAAAACCACGTACACTTTAAACTTAAACTAATGTGGGGGCTTCACCCCTCACACCCCCCACACCCCCCTTACTTAAATATACCAACTCTGAGATTGCACCACAGTGGAGGAAATAGCAAAGCCACAAAAACGGCCCACCAATTTTTTTCCCTGGGAAAAAAAAATCAGTGTTCCGTGGCTTCGCTATTTCCATATTTCGAACATATGGGTTCAATATTACAACGTTCGGACTCCTGTGCGTTCGACTTTGTAATATAGACCCGACTGGAGACACGTGCTTATTAAACAGGGAAAGGGGAGTAGGCCAAGCCCTGAGTCATACAGGCCCTTAAGTCTTCATTTAATAATGAAGAAGGTAATACTGGACAAGTTATTGTCTTTACCGGAAATGCTGGAACTTGAAATAAAACATCAGCATGCATATGCTGAAAACAGATCTATTACCACCTGTAACATGATGTTCTGTAACAATATGATAACAGGTATAAATGAAAAATTGTGCTGTGATGCAATTTATATATATCTAACTTCAGCATTTTGACAGGGTCATACAAAAAACACTGATGGATAAATTAGAACAACCAGGTATTGATGTACTCTTGATAAGATGGATAGCTGCATGTCTTACAAATAGGACATGGCAAGTAACATGCAGCAACTGGACAGGTGAAATTCTTGGTTACAGTCAGGGTGGCCCACAGGGCTCTGTCTTGGGCCCATACTTGCTTAGATTGTATCTTTCAGACATATAATTTTCATCTGCGGTGTTCTACAGTCTGTATGCAGATGACTTAAAATTGGGTAAACAGATTACATGTGCATCAGATAGGGCATGTCTGCAAAAGAACTTGACTAAAATGACCATTTGGGCACAGGAAAATAATATTCTCATGAATAGATAAAAAATTTAGCATATGAGATTTGGGAGATGTGAATATTTAATAAAGCACATAGTAATTGAAACTGTAAACTCATTTAAGGACCTGGGTATATGGGCAAATATCCTGACGGATGATTGTTTAAAAACACAGATTATTAGTGCTTTACCTCCCCGACAAACTGACATCACACTTTCATATTTTTTGTAACTGTTGAGGAAAATGCTTTCACATAGCCATGACCCAATTATTACAACAGAATATTTAAATCTCTTCATACCATCAGTTCTTCTATTCTGCCTCTTAAGTTGTGTGCATTTGCATAATAATTGTTTATCTCTTTGTTTACATGCAATATTCTACTCCTGACATTACCTGAAGACTGATGTCTAAAGAATGTCTTACAATATCAGAATGTTTCTTAAATTGTTTTCCACCCTGGTAACTTGGAAGTAATGTAGAGGACACACTGGTAACTAAACTATATGCACTAACAAATTAAATTTCATGATTTCAGTTACGTGGAAAGTGGTACCTTGAACTTAGGATGACACTTTAAATTATTTAACTCCTTAAGTAACTAATGTAAAGGAATAAAAACAACTCTGATCCAAAACAATACCAAAACAGCAAAATCTTCAGAAGTCAGGAATCGAAAAACAGGAACAAAAGTCAAATCCAAAAGTAAACTCTTTATTCTCCAGCGCCTCGGTGTAACCACCTTTCAAGAGTATACATTCTCACTGACAGAATGGATATATATATATATATATATATACTCATAGCAATTAATTAAACAATTAATTAAACAATTATGTTCAAAAAAGTTTTAAAGCAGACACCTCCAGTTTATTTCATTATTCAGTCCACAGGGTGTCATTGTATTGTATTTCAAAATAAAAATACTTTCCTTATATTGTAAGTTATATTTCAAAGCATTTTCATCATTACAAAGACATTTCACACTTTCTAAAACTGTTCCTGTCAAAAATGAAGCATCACTATTATGATAAACACTAAAATGTGTGGCAATAAATTTATTTTCCCTTTTATGTCTTATGTCTCTAATGTGCTCACCTAACCTAATACGAAACTCTCTTTTAGTTTCACCTATATAATATAATCCACAGGGACAGTGTAAAGCATACACAACTCCCTTACTTCTACAGGTAAAACTATCTCTTACTGTGAACCTAATGTTGTTAATATAATTAAATGTTCTAACTATATTCCTACAAACACTAAAAATTTCCAAAAATGTTCCACTACATCCTTTATGTCTCCACTTTTTACATTATATGTAGAGACAAAATAAATATCCTTACAAGTTTTATCACTGGTTGCCAGATGATATTTCTTATAATGGTGAGATCTTCTTTAAAAGACAACCCTTTTGTTGATTTCATAGTAGATTTGTTGGATTTCTGTTTAAAGAATAATTATTTTATTTTTAATGATGTTTTGTATCGGCAGAAACAAGGTACAGCAATGGGGGCAGCTTTTGCCCCCATGTATGCCAATTTGTTTATGAATTTTTTTGAAAGGAAATTTCTATTTGAGTTAAATTTTATGAAATGTAATGTGTTATTTTATTTTCGTTACATAGATGATTTGATTTTTATTTGTGATGGTGGTTTTGATTCAGTTAATGAATTTTTGACAGACTTACATGGTAACCCATTTGGGTTAGAATTTGATGGAATACAGAAGGGAAACAAAGTAATATTCTTGGATCTTGTTTTGGAGGGTACAGAACATGGTAAAATTATATCAAATATACATAGGAAGTTTATAGATGGTAATCAATACCTTCATGCATCTAGTTGCCATCCTGTACATACTTTGGAAGCTCTCCCTTACGGGGAATTGGCAAGAGTATCTAGATTATGTAACACACAAGAAAATTTACAAAGGGAATGGGATATCACATATAATATGTTTTTGAAAAGAGGGTACAGTGTGAATATTTTAGAAAATGCCCTTATGAAGGTAAAAAAGGAGAATAATATGGTAAGGAATAAATGTAATAAGGGTGAACATCACCATTATAAGAAATATCATCTGGCAACCAGTGATAAAACTTGTAAGGATATTTATTTTGTCTCTACATATAATGTAAAAAGTGGAGACATAAAGGATGTAGTGGAACATTTTTGGAAATGTTTAGTGAAAGACAAGGTGTTGATGCACATTTTGCCACAAAAACCTTTATTCTCCTATAAAAGGGGAAGAAATTTGAAAGATATGGTGGTACATGGTAAATTTGTAATGCCAAAATTTTGTTTACCAAGACCACTAAGTGAATTTGGTACAAGATGTTGCAGTAGATGCAATGTTTGTAGGAATATAGTTAGAACATTTAATTATATTAATAACATTAGGTTCACAGTAAGAGATAGTTTTACCTGTAGAAGTAAGGGAGTTGTGTATGCTTTACACTGTCCCTGTGGATTATATTATATAGGTGAAACTAAAAGAGAGTTTCGTATTAGGTTAGGTGAGCACATTAGAGACATAAGACATAAAAGGGAAAATAAATTTATTGCCACACATTTTAGTGTTTATCATAATAGTGATGCTTCATTTTTGACAGAAACAGTTTTAGAAAGTGTGAAATGTCTTTGTAATGATGAAAATGCTTTGAAATATAACTTACAATATAAGGAAAGTATTTTTATTTTGAAATACAATACAATGACACCCTGTGGACTGAATAATGAAATAAACTGGAGGTGTCTGCTTTAAAACTTTTTTGAACATAATTGTTTAATTAATTGTTTAATTAATTGCTATGAGTATATATATATATCCATTCTTTCAGTGAGAATGTATACTCTTGAAAGGTGGTTACACCGAGGCGCTGGAGAAGAAAGAGTTTACTTTTGGATTTGACTTTGGTTCCTGTTTTTCGATTCCTGACTTCTGAAGATTTTGCTGTTTTGGTATTGTTTTGGATCAGAGTTGTTTTTATCTGAAGGTGTGTGGAGTGGAGTTTGTGTAATGTAAAGGAATAGTAGCAAAAGTGATTTGTAAAGAAAAAGCTGCAACCCTTCTAAAAATGCATAGCATACCAAAGATAAAATATCAGTGATTACAGAAGGCTTAACAATTACTGCCCCATAGCTATTCTCTTTCCACTCTCCAAAATACTAGAGAGATGCATACATTCTCAGGTCTCAGACTACCTCCTTACTAACAACCTCCTTCCCCAATACTCAGCATGGTTTCCGCCTTACTCTCCTTTACTAACACTATCCTTCAGCATAAAAACAATGGCTATCTCTCCTCTGCTACTTTCCTAGACCTCTCTAAAGCATTTAACATGATCCCACACAAACAACTCATCTCTGTCCTCAATAACTTATCCTTCTCTCAGTCACCAACTGGTTTCAGAGTTACCTGTCTGACCACCAACAATCCGTTGTATGGCAGAATGACATATCTCCCCAACTACCTATCTCCATAGGGGTTCCCCAAGCATCCATCCTTGGACCCCTACTTTTCTCTGTTTACACCAATAATCTAGCCTCTGCCACCAAACATGGCACACTCATCCAATACGCAGATGACTCAACCATCATCTGCTCAACCCAGTCCCTACCCAAACTGCAAAAAGTCACACAGGAAGCCTTTTCCTCTGTTGAAACTTGGTTATCCGATGCCCAATTAATACTCATCCCAAACAAAACTAAACTACTCATCTTCCAACCCACCAAACATACTCAAAACAACTCTCACTTTAACATCACAGCAAAAGACAACACCACTATATACCCAACTGAACACACCAAATTGCTAGGAGTGGAAGTAGACAATAAACTAAAATTTGACATTCACATATCCATGACCATAAAAAAAGTCCACAAAAAACTAGGAACGTTATACAGAAATAAGCAACTTCTCACCAAAGCAGCAAAGATTTCAAAAGCAAATTCCCACCTTATCTCCACCCTACTTTATGCCTCTCCAATATATACCAACCTAAGGCAATGCAATCTAAACAAGCTAGAGACCTGCTACAACAAAATCGCCAAATTTGCCACAGGGGCATCCTACCGTAGTCACCACTGTCTCTCACTTGCTGAACTGGGCTGGCCTGAACTCCCTCACCTCCTTCAATGGTATCAACTATCACTCACCCACAAACCAGTAAACCATCCACTAAATGTCCCATCCCTCCAGAATCTACTCCAACCCTATCGCACCACCAGACCACTAAGATCCAGCAACAAAAATCACTTGCAGATCACTAAAGCCAATAACGCTGCTGGTGAAGCACTATTCTCTTGCACCATAGCCAAATTATGGAACTCCCTCCCACCCACAATTACCTCCGTACCATCATGCACCCACTTCAAAACTTTACTAAAAGCGCACCTAAAAACATGCTGGCTATGCCCTTGCAACTCCCACTCTAATATCACCCTCCCCATCCAACCACTACCTTTCTTTCCACTCCACTAACTACCTTGATTATAGCAAGCTCAGATGCTCATAAGCCTAGTACTTATTATACAGCAGGAACTTCTTATTGTAACATTTGTTAATGTCTGTTATGTACTTCGCAGATAAAGATTCTAGTTGTCTACTGATGTACTATGTTCTTCATCTGTAAATATGTTTGTAATTAATTGCTATGTTAAATTGTTAATTGCTATGTAACCCAATGTTACTACTGTCTGTTTATTTTAACTGTGGAACTTTTCTCCCCGGGCCTCCGCTGAAAATGGACCTACGTCTAGTCGGACACTCCCGGTCAACAAATGTAAATAAATAAATAAATAAATAAATACATAAATTAACCATCCGGAACTGGAAACTAATTACATGCATTTCAGAGAGCTTTGACAGATGAGGTACTACCTAGAATCTATAATTGTATACAAAATATACTACTGGTACAGACACATTCTTTGGATAAAAGTTACAGAATATTTTTAGGATATCACGTATCTGAATAGGATTCAGAAAACACTATTACAAAACCTCTTTCAACTTTACAATTACAATGGGAAACAGTAAATAAACAAAATTATCTGGGCAGATGGCAACCAGTTCAGGACATTGAACATACTTTTGAAACCTTTTAATCTAAAATCTGTGCCAGAGGATTAATCTCTACTAATACTGACAGAGCTTTCTGGGTGACCAGTTGTTTACTGAGGTGTATGTCCACACTTACATCCTCTTCTTACTTCTGTTTACTTACTTACATTTATAAGTATCAGCTCACTATAGCTCCTGTTCACAGACTAAAGGGAATTATACAATGACTCCCTATTAATATTTGAAAATGTGCACGCTGATTGGCCAACCCAACCTGAGTGCCCATTGTAAATCCTACAATATATCAACGGAAAAAGGTCCGGTTGCCCAGACTTTTTTCTGTTGGTATAAACTGCCCCAAAACCTTTTTCTTTACAATTAAAAAAAAGAGAGAGAAAACGGAGCAACAAAGACTTTCTTTTCTCCGTTGCTTCCGTTTCAAAGCAATGATGTACTGGGTATGCGTAGTAACACAAGTCCTATACGCATGCGCAGTACATCAAAATGAAGAAGCAGTATACCACAACCGGCAGAAGAACAGTAATCCGCAGTTAAACAAAGACATTATTTAAGAAAAGTAAGTATTTTTTTTCTTAAATAATGTCATTGTATAATAGCAATAACCAACTCCGTGGTTGTGGTATATTGAAGATTTACCCACGGTTGCCTTTGTTTAATTACGAGGGTGAAGCCCTCGTGATTAAACCACACCAACCGTGGGTAAATCTTCAATATACCACAACCACGTCATTGGTTATTGCTTAATTAATAAACTGCCATGTCCGATGTACCTAGAATTTAGGGAAGTTGGCTCACAATTATGCACAAAACAAAAAAAAACACTTAGATGTATTTAAACAGCTTCCTGTTTATACACTCTGACAGAGGCATATAACAGTTTATCATCATAGAATATAAACTGCAGCATTATTGTTTTAATTTGTAGCTTTTTTATTTTTAGGTATAAGATCAACATTTCTTTTCTTTGAATAAAGGTTATGTAACTCCTAATAACTTTGCATTCTCTGATCTGGTATTTTCTTACTTTAATTACAAATGTGATATTCAGTTTTCTTTCCAAGGGACAGTATGTTCAAAGCTGTACAATATGAGTCATACAAAGTGGGCCAAAAGCATTTAAGCTAGGTGTTCCAGTGCAGTTATCAGTATTTTAGTAGTTATACTGTTTTGTGCTAGTGCAATATACTTCTGAGCCTCTCTAATGCAGTCATAGCTCAGGAGAGTGCTGTCTTTGAACTGATTTGTCAGTTAGAAAAAAAACAATATATGCTGCCTTCAAGCTGATCTCTCGACCAATAACACTGAACATAGGAGATGTAACATCTAATACTTTAGCACCAGCACGAAAACATTTTTTATTTTCATTTAAGTGTAACACATTCATTACATCAATTACTTGAGCTGGAAAATATCCAAGGCAATACACTGCTGTGTTATATATGCATACATATTTAGACAGCATCTTGTATCTTTCGGCTTTTCCCGGTTAGGGGCCGCTACAGCGGAACTCTGGTCCGCTAATGATTGGCAGTAGATTTTTACGTACCGAGTTGCCAGCCCTGACGTACAACCTTCAAAGAAGGTATGCCCATTCACGCATGTCTCCAGACAGAAGACGCTTTAGCTGAGAATCGAACAGGACAACGTCTTACTGTGAGGTGACAACGCTACATCTAGTCTCTAGAATACATTATACTATGCAAAAAAAAATTAAAAGTAAGACAGAGAACAGTCTTGTAACTTCTGAGGAAACTGTGATCCTCCACAAGTCTTCAGCTAAATTTTATTTCAGATTTATCAGCCTTCAGTGGGAGTTCCTCCATATTCATATTCCATGTTTTTATAACAGACTGCCTCAGTTTTTACTATAATTGGCATTTTTATCTAGTAGAAAGTTTCTATTGCAAGGGAAATATTTACAACTTTAACTACTTAATCAAATTAAAGCCAAAATAGCCTAGAGGTATGACACGACAAAGATTTCCAAATGACTAAATGCTGTTACCTTAACAGCATAAACCTCATCATCTGTCACTGACAGACTTCAATGATTGACAGAGCCCAGCAGTAAGAAATAGAAGTCAGCATGTAATTCCTGTGCAGTACAATATTATTATGGTAATTGGTAATTTCTGCACAGTTAAGCATTTATTTATATCATCTGCACACATAATGTAAATTCAGTAGTGCATGGTATCATATCACACCCCTGCACATAACGTAATGAACTCTATATATAGATACTGTAGGAGACTGCCATGATTCACTTGTAAGATTATAGTGCAACCTGTGTGAAATGATGGGATACTATAAGTTCTTTCTTGTTCAGGTAAAAAATAAATACATAAATAAATAAATTTTACTGCACTTATAGCTTTTAGTATGCTAATATGCAATGAATTAGAAGCATGGGAGTCCGTCTAACACTTAAATGTTACAGCGACCACACTGTTAAGTCTTACGATTAGACATATCCCAGACAGGTACGTCTCTTCTTTATACAAAAGAACAGCATCCCTGGATCATAAAATTAAGTTCTGTGTGAACGAAAAATGAATTAGCAAGATGTAATCAATCAGAGTATATATGTTACATTCAGAAGCCTGTAGGAAATGTTTAAACATGCTCTAGGTCTCACAGTCTCATCCAAGAAAGTGGGAGACAAAAGAGAACATTGGTGTGTTGCTGCAGATTTGTCATAAATAATGTGCAATTAAAAGCAAAGAAAAAGAGTTTGCCTTGTGTAAAAATGTGTTGTCACAAGCTGAATACGTGGCAATGGAACAACAACTGTGGTATGTCAGTTCACCCAGCAATGCAGGCAGTTTTTATGTAGCTGCAAATTCACTTCCACTTCCCTGTTTTTCTATTGTCTATCCAAGACCTCTTAACTAATATGATAACACTTCTTCTAGAAATGTACTCCAGGGCATCACCACCCCCATCACAGAACAGCAGTTCCTTAAATTGTTATTAAATGTTCCTAACAAGTTGCTGTGCATGATTTGTTCTCTAACTGGATTTCCTTCTTAGCTTCACCCTGTGTGTAACATTTCAGTAAGTTCATGTCATATTTCTGTCCCTCTTTCTACAAGCATACATACAGGTTTATAGCTTCATAGGTACTTACTAGGCTAGCTATCCATGAGGATCTTCAGAAGCCTAGCCATGCATCCTCAAATAAGTTTCAAGCGCTAGCATTTAAATATGATTAAATAAGAGCCCTTTGTAATACTACTACAAATAACCCATGGGCACACAGACATTTACATTACCCTAATGGACAAGGATAACGTTTACATGTTACTCCTGTCCATTAGGGAGGCGGGTGTCAATCCAGGGGTGAACTTGTGGCTTCCCATCCAATATCCAGATTATAACCGAATTGAGCAAGGGACATAGTTTGCTTTAAAAGGAAAGGAGAATAATTCAAGAGAAATATTCTGTACGAGACACACCTGTCCCTTTGCAGAAGAGATAGAACTATCTAGATCATGTGATTCTGACACTATGAGAATTACAAATGAGTAGCAGACCTGAAAGGATGGATTCGGGGGGAAGCTCTGTAAGTGAGGCAAACTTTGTCCCTCAGTAGTCTGTAAGATACTGAAAAAAGATACAGGGCTTTGAGACAATCAGTGTAGCTTTTGTGATTTGCACCCTTGATTTTCTTAGTGTGAAAGCATTGTGGTCACTCGAGCTGCGCAATGTGTTGGGACAGGCATATATCAAGGGTCATTATACTCAATGAGTGTCCTGATGAGGGCAGTATACAGTGCAATGATCCCTTCCCTGGACCTAGATGCCATACCTTTATTAAAAATCTGTGCAATGAAAAAAGACTTCCGTACAACAGTGTATACATAGTGATCGAATGACGGCTCATTGTCTACAGGGGTTCCCAGGTTCCTCACTACTGGGTAGATTTTCAGAGGTGTGTTAACAACATGATAGTTGCAAGGGTTGTCATACTTGCCACGATATAATTGTACATATTTTGGCACAGCTACGTACATGCATAGCTCATGTCATTATTATCCATGCTTTAACTCAACTCTCCCTTCATATCTCACTATATTTTGCATCTCTTTCCTCCTTTTTAGTCTTACAATCAGTCCCAACAACACATGCACAAATTTCCAATCAGTGTAGCTTTTGTGATTTGCACCCTTGATTTTCTTAGTGTGAAAGCACTGTGGTCACTCGAGCTGCGCAATGTGTTGGGACAGGCATATATCAAGGGTCATTATACTTAATGAGTATCCTGATGAGGGCAGTATACAGTGCAATGATCCCTTCCCTGGACCTAGATGCCATACCTTTATTAAAAATCTGTGCAATGAAAAAAGACTTCCGTACAACAGTGTATACATAGTGATCGAATGACGGCTCATTGTCTACAGGGGTTCCCAGGTTCCTCACTACTGGGTAGATTTTCAGAGGTGTGCTAACAACATGATAGTTGCAAGGGTTGTCATACTTGCCACAATATAATTGTACATATTTTGGCACAGCTACGTACATGCATAGCTCATGTCATTATTATCCATGCTTTAACTCAACTCTCCCTTCATATCTCACTATATTTTGCATCTCTTTCCTCCTTTTTAGTCTTACAATCAGTCCCAACAACACATGCACAAATTTCCAAATTCTTGTAAACTAAGCGGTCACTTCTGATTTTTTTCACTGCATTAAATCTCAGCTCTAAGCTCTTTCCTTTTGTCATTATTACCTCTTCTAATTCCTTTCTTTTCTCTGTTTCCTTTCTAATTTTTAACCTTCCTATTCTCCCATCCGAATCTCTTCACATATCTTTTCTACATGCTTTTCCACTTCTCACCTCATGCATATGTTATCGGTTTGTCCTCATCTTACATCAGGTTTAGTTTTTAGTAATTACATTTCACTATTTTTCCTAGATAAGCTAATTCCCCTTCCTCATCTTTTCCCTTCAAGCCTAAGTCTGCCTAAACAATATTTTTATTTTTCTGTATTCTGGTCATAAAGTATTTTTTTTTGTTACTTCAGAATTCTCACTTCCTAACTCCACTACAATTTCACAGTTTTCTTTCAGATTTACATATTTTTAAGTTTTCTTTCCTTATTTCCATTTGTTTAGCTTGAATGTACACCTTTTTACATTTTGCCTTGTATACAGCCCATAACTAGGTCATTTGTTTTGTAAATTGCATAAATGTTAAATGATTGTTCTAGAACTGTCCTCTTTCTTTCTTTAAGTGTGTAAAACCTGCTACTTTCCTTGTTAATCTCTTTGTTGCCTTTCTGTCTTTTACTACTTCTTACTTTTTTACCTCTTACTGACCACAATGACCTCTGTTCCAAGAAAAATACCTACCCCCCCTTACTTTTTTTCATGTCACCCGATCATAATACGTAATCAATCTCAGTCCATAAATCCTCCCTTTTCTAAGTAAACCTGTTTCCTTTCCCTAACATTAATGTATTATCCTTCATTACTTCCTTAACGGATTTAATATCTTTTACTGCTGGGTAGTTAGGCTCCCCTCCCAGACTTGTCCTAATAAAGTGTGCACACCAGAGAAGGTAAAACTGTGATATATTGATGGAGACCTTGCCCTGACAGCACCTCTGTTTTTGAATGCGTCTCAGGTTTTACTGTTCCAGACCTACAAAACTGCATCATTGAACTCAGCACAAACATGCTAACTAACTGCAAGACCACAGGGATTTCAAGACAAAAATTATTCAAGGACAGCCGACACTATCTGGCTGAGTATGTTATTGGTAAACTAGATGCCCAGGCGCTATTACTATATGCACATTGTATAAGTGTGTCTTCTTAAATGTAAATGGTGAGCACATGTGCAGAGGGCATAGTCAGCATTACCTTACCCAATATCCCATGAAAAGCCTGTCCAATAGTTCTGTCTAAATCTACCCTAAATTAGCATAAGAATAACAGCCTGCATTTGCAGATAGCATTTAGTCGAAAATCATAGCATTTATTGTGTTTTCTGCTTTTCTGTAAAAAAACTTGAAAAAAAAAAAAAATATCCTTGTTTTCCATACTTTCCTAACTAGTGTTCCAGAGACCAGATTTTGCTGATCCCTGGGCTTTGTCTTGGTTCCTGTGTTTCTCCATTTTCCTTGTTTGGTCAGGGGGAAGTTTCTTTACTCACCAGTGAGAGTGGGGAGTACTGAGCTGCCTGATTGTCCTTAGAGGAGTGGTTTAAGGCAGTAACTTGTAGTCTATTGGCCATTTTGGGTAATTTCCTGTCTTTTCCAGCCCCCTGCTATAAAGCGCGTTTTAGTTGCCACTGTTGCACACTAGGGCAGCGCCGGTTAAGCAGGTTTAAACTATTCGGGCTACCTAAAGTCCACTCTTCAAATTTTCCCTTAAAACTACCTTCCTCAAACTATACTACTGATCTAATCAGCGTATCCTATAACTAAAAAGATCACCTCTACTTGACTCCAAGTAGACTATTCTCTATCTGTTAAACCTAGCATTTGCTCCTACAGTACTTATTACCTTGATACAGCACTCTTGTCATAGATAGTACCCCAAAAAGGCGAACCCCCATTTCTCGGCCACCCACGTCCCCCGGAATCTCTTTTAAAGTTTTTTTGTCTATTCCTTCTAGCATGTTGAGGGATCAGTTGCTAGTGTCCTCTCCTGCTCAGCTGGTGAACCTGGGAATATTGAGGCAATGTTACAATTGCCTCATGTACATAGACAACCCTCTCCTCCTCCCACAAAACACAAATACATGCGAGAGATGCAACTATACGGCCAAACTGGAGGCTGAGCTCTCTCAACATAGGACTGGCAAGACCAGTCAGGAGGAGAAGGTTACTACACACACTATAGACCCAGTCTCACATAGTACCATCACAACCTCAAATCATACACATAAACAAACAAAGACATACTCGGAGGCTCTGATCAAAAATCTACCAAAACAGCAGAGGCCACCAAAGCAGACACCCAAACAACCACCACCTCAGAACACAACACCTGCAACACATAGACCTCACAGTCAGAGTGTCAAACAGTCACAGCCCTTAAGGCCAAACACAATGCCAGACACACTAGTCATTGGTGACTCCATAGTCAGACACACTGGCGTCCGCTCACCAGACTGAGCAAGGAGAAGGTCACAGTAAGCTGCCTGTCGGGCGCTAGAATCCGCCACATAACGCAAGCACTCAGGTCTCTCAACAGCAGGTACAAATACGACTCAGTCATTGTCCACGCTGGTGTAAACGACCTGAGACGTACCTCCTTGGACTACATGAAAAGAGACATTGAGGAGCTCTCTGATTATGTAGCCCAGGCAGGTATGACCCTGACCTTGAGCAGTATCCTACCTTCACCAAGAATGATGCCACAATATAGAGATAAGATGATCAGCTTTAACAATTGGCTTAAACTCTGGTGTCATTCAAAGGGGATACAATGTCTGTCTGCCTGGGATGACATGCTGGACAAGCCACGCTGCTTCGCAAGGGATGGCTTGCACCTGTCACCCCTGGGATTCCGGATATTGGCAAAGGCTCTTGCCACCCCCATAGTGCCTTTTTTAGGCAAGGCTCAAATTCTAAACCTACCACCCTAGAACACAAAAAAGAAAAAAAACTAAGGGTAATGCTGCTCAATGCCAGAAGTCTAAATCTCAAAATGCACGCACTCAAGGCCCTTCTCAGTATGGAGAACATCGATGTCTGTGCTGTGACAGAAACCTGGTTCAAGGCTCCTGAGAGCACCCCAGCACTATCAGGTTTTACCTCATATCATGCGTTCTGGCCCCAAAATCCGGACAATACCAAGAAAGGAGGGGGGGTATCCATATTCATCAAGGACACCCACACCTCAAGACTGGTGGCAACGCACGATGCATCGGAGACCATCCAGGTGCAATTAACCATAGGCAAGACTGCTCTGCAAATTATAGCATGTTATAGGCCACCCTCACAAACTCAGGAACCTCACATGGCCTTCCTGAAAACACAAGAGGGGATAAATGTATCACCAAACACCATCATACTAGGTGACTTCAATTACCCTAATATAGACTGGGAACACTACTCAAGCCCAAACACCCTAGCCCAAAAGTTCCTGGAATTCATAAACTCAAATGCCATGGAACAACTAGTCACCATCCCCACAAGAGGAGAAAACATACTTGATCTCATCATCACGAACATGGGAGCACAATGTTCAACACTGGAAGTATACCCCTCACTGGTGAGATCAGATCACAAACTAATCTCGCTGGAGGTCCTCATCCCACCCCCACCTGAAATAAAAGACCACAGTAAAGAACTTTTCGAAAGCCGACTTCACACTTCTAAAGACTAGTGTGGTCTCCTTTAAGGCCCCGAGCCGTGGAAAACAGTACTCAAGCCGCTGAATCACTTACAAATGCCTTCTACCAGCACCTGCAGGACTGCATGGATAAGGCAATCCCAAGCAAAACAAAGACTCTTTGTACCAAAGGCAAGCATCCAGTCTGGTGGACCCCAGCCATAAACAAACTCTACAACAAAAGGAGGAAGCTACTACAAGATAGAGCAAAATCCTTAAAAGGTAAGACACCCTTGATCACTATAAGTAAAAACTAAGAGCTCTCATAAAATCATCCAAAGCAAATTTTGAGAGAAAAATAGCTAAAGACTCAAAAGACAATCATAAGGCCTTCTTTAGCTATGTTAGAAACCTGGGAGGAAACTCCCAGATATGCTCAGAACTAGTTCAAAATGATGTAAAGATTACTGATCCTACAGACATTGCCAACATACTGGCTGACAGGTTCAGTGCAAACTTCTCCCCTCCCCAAAAGGAGAGATATCTATACCAAACGATTGCAGCCCCCCAAACATCTCTAACGCCCAAGTGAGAACTGCTCTCTCCAAAGCAAAAAACACAGCATCCATGGGACCTGATGGTGTCCCCGGCTGTGTGCTCCACGAACTCAACGAGGAATTAAACCCACAGCTAGGACAGCTGTTTAATCATAGTCTTACCTCTGGATACGTACCCAGGGAGTGGCGCACTGCAACTGTGGTCCCACTTCACAAAGGCGGTGCCTCCACCAACCCTGGAAATTACCGACCCATTAGCTTGACAAGCCTTATCTCAAAGCCATGGAGAGGATCATAATGGATCTCATAAATAAAGACATAGGGAATTTGCAGACTTTGGATCCAACCCAGTTTGGCTTTGTCAAGGGCAGATCATGCCTTTTGAACTTGGTTGACTTTTTCGAAACAGTCACCAAAGCCATTGATGAGGGAAAGGCAGTCCATACAGCCTACCTCGATCTGGCAAAGGCCTTCGATACAATACCCCACTCGGGCATCATTGAAAAACTCATCAGCTTAAATGTTAACCCATACATCACAAGATGGGTTGCAAACTGGCTGAGTGACAGAACCCACAGGGTCAGAGTTGCTGGCGCCATGTCAGACTCAAAGCCTGTCACAAGTGGTGTCCCACAGGGCTCAGTCCTAGGCCCACTCTTGTTTGGCATCTACTTTTCCGAAGTACAAGCAAACACAGGAGGGTTATGGCTGACAAAGTTTGCAGATGACTGCAAACTGGGCACCATAGTCGAAAACACATCTGACACAGATATCCTTCAGAAGGGTCTCACAGAAACGGATAACTGGTGCCAGAGCCATGGCCTAAAGTTAAATGCCAAAAAATGCATAGTCATACCCTTCGGGAAAAACAAGGTTACCCCTAGCTACCATATAGGTGGCAATCCACTGAGCACAGAAGAAGTTATCAGGGACCTGGGGACCCAGGTTGATAGTAGTCTGTCATTCGACACCCATGTAGCTAAAGTAGTTAGGAAGACCTTCTACATTGCCCACCTTATCATGAAGGGATTCTCATCTAGATCAAGGGAGATCATAGTCTCCCTATACTCATCACTCATCAGACCAATGATTGAGTACAATGCCCCATTCAGAATGTATCTGACCCGACACTTGCAGCAGCTGGAGAGACCACAAAAGTTCCTCACCAAAAGGATAAAGGGTCTCAAAAATCTGTCCTATGCTGCCCGACTGAAAGAACTCCAGCTCTATTCAGTCGCTTACCGCTTGCTCAGAGGTGACCTTTGCCTGACATACAAGGCCATGTCAAACCCAGATTTGATGAATATGCTTCACCTCAAAAAATCTAGATCCATCAGAGCCACAAGGGCGGGAGACTTAAACCTCGACACGGCTATTAATAGGACGTGCTGGAGGGATAGATTCATCACCCAAAGACTCCCTATGCTGTGGAACAAAATCCCGGTATATGTGAGGCAGAGCACCTCGCTGGCCTTGTTCAAGAGAAATCTTGACCAATGGATGGGAGATCGCAGATATACCCCAGGGATTACCTCAGTGTCACTGCTCGACAGAGGCACAGCAAAATAATGGGTATAGTTCCCCATACTAAAGGGGTGGCGTAAGCCACATAACTATGGGCTAGGCTTGTAAATGCCCTCGGGCAGATAGCCTAGTATGAACCTATGAACCTATGAACCTATTTGCTAAACATAGTCTGAATAGCTGCCATTTGATCCTTCAGCTTTTTCCACTCACCCTCTGCCTTTAACATCACACTCAAAAGGAAAGTTCAAACATCCTTAAAAACCGATAACATATTCCCAACTGTCCCATCACTACCACATTAACCTCTGACAATACGAATCCAAACAATCCTTAGCTACAAATGCTAACAACTTTACCTTAAAATCTCTTTTAGGCAGGCATCACTTATGCAGTATGCTGATGATTTCACAGTAATATGCTCATCTGACACTCTGGCACATCTTATTGAAATCACACAGGAAGCCTTGACCTCTGTTAAAAACAAGCTTCACAATTATTACTCCACCCCCAAAAAACAAAACTACTCCTACCCCCCCCCCCCCAACCACATCTGAAGGACAAATCCAGATTAAAAACTTTCTCTCTTACAAATACAGAGATAGAAACTGTATCCCATACAAAACTGTCTGGTGTGACAATTGATGACAACCTCAGATTTGGAACTCCATATTCAAAATACTATAAACAATTTCATCAGAAACTTGGCATGCTTTATAGACATAAAAAACTTTCTTACTAACTCTGCTGAAAACACACTAGTAACCACTTACCTCCTTTCACTCTTATATGATGCCCCTATCCTTACCAACGTAAAGGTATTTGTTAGAAGTATACTTGAAATATGCTACAACAAATTTGCTAAACTTTCTGCCAATAAACAATACTATACACATCACTGCAAGGCCCTTAAAAGTTTCAACTGGCTTGAACTACCCCACTACCTAGACTTTGTACAACTAGTTACTGCCCACAACATCATTTATAAACCCCAAGCCTGTCCTGTGCTAAGCTTTATTGTTCATTCCTATCAGAACAGACTTCTTGTTGCAATGCTAAACGTCTCACCATCAATAAACCTCAAAAAGCAATTGGAAATAGCCTTAACTGCTACTCTGTTGCCAAAGAAAGGGAATTCTGTTCCACAGGCTATTAGAACTGTAACCTTCCATCCTTCCTTCAAGCATCTTCTGAAAGACCACCTATCAAACTCATGGCTCTGCTCATGCTGTACCCCCAATTGAGCATCAATCTCATTTACGTTCTTACTTTTCTCCGCCCATCTGTACAATCTACCTATCACCACTTCCTCATCTGCACCTGGCTATCCTGTCCTGTCTACCCGTTTATGTAACCTCTTCCTATCACCTCCTCAACATTCACACTAATCTATCCTAATTTCTACCCCCCCCCCCTTATAGTTACAATTAAATCAAATACACGAATTTTACTTATTAACTACTGTGAACTGCCAAAAGGATGTTCTCAAGAACTGTATATAGTGTTTTACTTTGCTTTTTTCTCATTGTTCTCTTTGTGACATATTTTTATATCCCTATCCCTTACAATAGTGTTGATTATTTTTGAAATATATAATTTTCAACTGCTTTTTATGTAATGGCTTTGAAAATTTTTTCTCTGTTAAATGCAGCTTTTCTTCCCGGGCCTCCTCTGAATATAGGCTCTTGACCCAGTAGGACTTTCCTGGTAAACAAATGTCAAGAAATACATAATAAATAAATACATTGTATAGTTTTACCTTTTTCCTCCATTAAATTATAATTAAAATCTCCTGCCAAAAATAACAAGTAAATGATGTATGTCTTTATTTCTTTAAATAGCATATCCTGTCATCTCTATTTGTAAGTGCAGACATTGCAATTATTCTAATTGGTTTCATCTTTACTTTTGCATCACATAATATTTCTCCTGATATTCTACTGTTACAGACAATATTTTAACCACACTATTTTAACTAAGAACCAAAAAAACAAAGCAGAAAGCACAACAACAAACATTGATAACATCAGAAATACTCAAAAATAAAGTGAAATCACAGTTAACCACCTTGGTCCTTAGAGCAGTCAGGACTTCATCAGAACTGACAAGAAACTTGTATTAGAAGAGGTTCCTATTAATACCAGAGGCATTCCCTGGGAGACCAAGATTGAGTGCAGGGAGATAACCTGGGAGTCAGACACAGATGCTAACCCCCAGGACTTACTGACAATGCATCAGAATCTGCCATACTAAAGCTGGCAGCTGTGAAATTGTAACTTTTAATCTTGTATATGACAAAAAGCACAATATTTAAACATTTTTACATTTGTTTGCATTCATTTCCTTTATTTATTTTTTTTCACATATGTAGACAAACATTTTTAGTGAGCTGACTTTGATCATATGACATTTTAAATGTAATTTAAAGGTAAATGCAGGTTTCTTGTTAGTTCTGATGAGATCCTGACTAGTCTAAGGATGAAAGCACTTAGTTGTGATTTCATTAAAGGATTTTACTTTACTTCTTAGAGTTTGGATTTACTTTAGCACAGTATTTCTCTGATTATTATTTTAATTAAGATGTAGTTTCAAAGCACATCTTTCCCTACAGTCCACATTATTTCCTTTTTCCACATTACTCTTCATGCAAAATGATTCCTTTTATTGATTTCCACATATCTTATTGCTAATAAGCAAATTAAACTGCATTCATCTTTATACACCAATCATGAATCCTCATTCTTCTAATATGATTTTATACTGTTAACATTTTAAAGAGGCTGCATTAATGTTAAACTTTGCTTTATTGCAATTTTGTCATGCCACCCTTAATTTTACTCTTTCTTCTCCTAATTCTACCTCTTACAGACTTTACTACCTATCTCTCATATTTTAGAACCCGCTTCCCCTTCTAATCTTCTTTAGTTTTCAAAAAGTGTTTGCATTTCTTCTCTTTGTGATTTTTCCCTTTCTGACAAATGATTTGTTTCCTCTACTCCTGCCTCACTAACACATTATTTTATCTGTTTCATTTTTACACTTTCAATTATACCATCTACCTTATTTCTATATGTTGCCCCTAACCTAATTCCTCTTCCTCTAGTACACATGGGCACTCAAACCGCAAATGAGTGCCACTTCCAAACTTCTTATAACTAAGCTTATAGTTCCTTTTTGAGTGCCCATATTCACCACATTGCCCACATCTTCTTTTATTTCATACTAACTCTGACCAGTCCCCACAAAAAGGAAGCAAGCTTTCAGTTGGTTACACTATTTTACAGTTCTTTTTTTCCCTATTAACTATTATCACATTTGACATATGTTTTGTTTTTATAAACATTCAGAGTTAACTGATTTCCTTTACATTCATCCATACTTTTCTTTCCGCTATCACAGTTATTTACTCTTGCATCCTTTGACAATTTAACTTCCCTTCATCAATTTCATTTGTTATAAACGGTACAGCCAGTTTTACTTTTAACTGCACATCAAAATTCTGAAACACATAAACCTGCCAAGGATTAACATTTTTTTAATCACACATATTAATACAAACCCTTAGAACCAGATACTCTACTGGCCAACCATGCTCCTTCCAAACAGCCTTTTTGTCTTTTACCATCTTTCCAACTCCCATTTCTTTAACTGAATTCGTCAAGTCTTTTCTGAAGTACTTCTCTATGACCACAATCTACTGCATCACCTGGGACTTATCTGGCTCTTCCTCATTTATTGCATCAATCAAAACTGAAGTTCTTAATCCACCAGAAGATTCAGTATTAACTTCTACCTCATTTTCAGTCTGGCATTTTCAGTTATGGACACTTCCTGATTCAGTGCTACAGCCATCCTTCTCTGTCCTATGATTCACAATCACAGTAGCAGACCTCTGGCCCCACCTACTGGCTAAAAAAGAGTAGGGGAAGTTGCCATGTGCCTTGTCTAAATTTTCTGTAAGAAAATTACCTCGGGTCTTATCTGTAAATAGGCCACTGAAATAGTGAAATCAAACCAGTCAATCCGGCATACATAAATAAATAAATAGCTCATCCACAACATCACAGCCTTACTTGATAGAGTGTTTCTAAACCTGGGAGGTGAAGATGCATAGGTTAGTACCTTATCTTTCAGGGCTTTTTCCTCAGCCTTATCCTTCATTTGCTGCAGAAGGTTCCCTTGGTACTTCAGTGTATGAGTTTGGAAATTAAGGGCCTTGAACGACAGACAGAAAATGTGTAGATTGTCTTCCCAAAGTGGTCAAGCATCTTATTTTCCCTATCATTGGAAAGTGGGTCTTTGGTTGAATCCACTTGCTTGAATTCATAGAAACCACAGCTGTATCAGCAAGAGGATTCCTCTGCAGGTAATTGCAGGAAACTATAACATTGTAAAAGCAGTGAGGCCTTCTGAGAGCAAAGGTCTAGAAGCCTTGCTCCAGAGTTGCACTAATACATGTACCTTACAAGGCTTCATTCACTGAAGGGAGAGCTAGGGGGCTTTTGCTCTGGAAAGCCTAAAAGCTTCCTATACCTATTCTGAGCAACTCAGAAATTCTTAGACCCCAGTTTTAAAGTGAGACTTCATTTTATTGAGGCTATTACCAAATGAGACATCCTCTGGTGGAGAAACAGACAATAAGGTGTCGATGTCTGACTCACAACTAAGAGTGGGAACTCGTCTAGTTCAATGAGTTTAACTGCCTTACAGTTAGAGGAATTGGATTGCTCAGGTGGGATAGTCACCTTTTTCCTTTTTTTTTAGTAGGAGCTCCTGACACTAATACTATAACAATGACAACAGGTTCTCAAGGAAAAATAAAGTCCTGAGACAGCTTCATCAGACCTTGGGAGGAAGAATGAGAATGATAAATGGGAGGAGGAGGACCCGCCCAACTCATAATGAAGCAAGATGGTGGATTTCTGGGACTTGGACACCTTGGCCTTGCTTGTGAGAGTGCTGACTGCCTTAGTGGTTTTGGGTCATGGAAAGAAAATAGGGAATACTACTTTCCCCCTCTCTTACACAAGAAATGGATGTCATATTTAGAGATCTGTACAGAGGCATCTGGGCCATCCAACAGTTGAAGGGTTTTGACTTGGAAAGAAGTGCTGTCATCAGAGTGAGTGGTGGTCTCATGTAGAGCATTGTCAGAGGCTTTAGTCCAAGTAAGAATGACAGCTGGCAGCTGAAATGTGCCTCAGTATACCTAATACCCCAGAACTTGAGGTGGCCATCTGGGCATTCTCTGTCAAGGGTAATCCTCCTTATGTTTTAAAGTGGATCATCCGAGGATAACTTGGCTGATGACACTCTGCTTCACATAGACTTAGAAGGATCAAGCTTTTTGCTTGACTGTCATCTAGTTAAACCTAGCGCAATGGACACAGGAGGATGTGTCGCACTCCATCCCCAAGCAAAACATAAACTAATTACATAAGTCTTTGTGACACATTTGCTTCTTACATGTAATCACAAACTTTAAATTTTAACATCTACAGTTCCTCATGCTGTAATCTTTTTAAGATGCTAAACATATAAAAATGCAAGACACGATTTTTCCTAAGGAGGTACTTGTTTGTCATAGGTAGGTACTAGGCTATCGGCCCTGGGGCCTATACAAGCCCAGCCAAAAAGGTACCCTGGCTTTTGCCACCCAAGAAAATTATTTTCCTGTGCCACTGTCGAACAGAGCCACAAAGGTGATCCCCGGGGTGAATTTCCTATTTCCCATCCAATCATCAAGATTCTTCTTGAAGAGTGCTAATAAGGAGCTTTGTTTGATATAAATAGGTAGTTTATTCCAGAGTATGAGAAGTCTCTGGGACAGGAATCTATCCCTCCGGCATGTTCTGTTTATTGTGGTGACAAGGTTTAGGTCCCTAGAGCGTGTAGCTCGGAGGGATTGGGATTTCTTTAAGTGGAGCATGTCCAACAGCTCTGGGTTTGACATAGCTTTGTATGTTAGGCAGAGATCACCTCTGAGTAGGCAATATGCGATGGAGCAAAGCTGGAGTTTTTTGAGACGGTCTGCGTAGGGCATGTTTTTGAGGTTGGTAATCCTCTTTGTTAGGTATTTCTACGGCCTTTCCAGTTATTGTAGATGTCTTGTTAGGTACATACCAAAAGGGGCGTTGTACTCTATAATGGGTCATCTGGAAGTCAAGCTTGAAATGAGTGATTGATGTTACATTTAGAAACTTGCAGGGAACTTCTCTCATACTACAGCAGAAAAGAAGTAAGGATGACACGGGCAGATGTCTCTCTTACACTAGAGACATGGTAACTTTTATCAGGGAGGGCATATGCCCAGCCTAAAGAAGGAATGGAGCAAATATCTGGAAATTGTGTTGGAGGTCAGGCTTCCTGTGAAAGAAGCAACAAGCATTATTACTGCTCCAAAATTGATCAGTTTGACAAAAATTACCTGGCATGCTAATCCAGAGGCAAAGCTAGAGTTGGGCAAAGGGGGGCAGGTGCCCTGGACATAAGATATTAGGTGGTGCAATCAGGACCCACCAGTTAGTAATTATCTGCATTCAGAAATGCATGTCAATAGTGCATTTGCAGTCCAGACTGAAGCTTTTCAGCACTCCATGTATGGTGTGAAGATATGTGAAGGCTGCCAGCCTAGCTTGACAGAATTTTGTAGTTAATTCTATGTCATTGTAAATATGAATATAATCCACAGGCTTGCCCTCTTAAATGTAAGAAAACTGTGTTAAATGTTGAACTTCAAAAATGTAACCACAGTGCACTCTGCTGGAAGAAAGCTGATAAGTCAAGCATTGTATGACTGATTTCAAAGCTCGGAGACATACTGTCTGGACTGAGGAATTCCTTCTATTGTTTTGAGACCAGAGTTAATTGCTAGATTTTACATATATAATGTCTTTTATTGCTATGGGTTCCTGTCAGCTGCAAGATCAAAGATATGTTAAACTATGAGTTTCTGTTAGCCTGGGAATCAGAGATGAATGATGTAATCTGAAATGAGTCAGCAGTGATGTCTTACCAATTTAAGAGATCTCAATGAGAAAGAGAGAGCATTTTGCATGTGTCTTCATAACTGACCACTCACCAGCACTTGCTTTGCTCTATCTGTATGTAAGTAGGGTCTTAGACTTTAGTGTTTCTCTTAAGAAATAGATAGAAAATAGTAGGTTTAGACTAGCTGTTTCCTATATTTATGTCAGACTATTCTACAGTATTATTTTAAGAATTTTCATGTGACTTCTGAACTCTTGACTAGCACTGAGTTGAATTGAGAAGATTTCTGTTTTGTTTTTATGATTTATTATTAAATATTTTAAACCTTTCAACTCTGGTTGTTTTTTGTAGAGATAATTTAAGCTCTAGAGTACATTGCATGTATATAGTGATACTGTACAAAGCCACTCCAAATAAGCCTTGCTGTTCGTCACACTTACTAATGGGATAATAATATTGCATAGTAATAATTGGACACCCTTTGGTAAGGGCCTTTTTAGTAACTGATAAGTGTAGTTGGTGGAAGTGATTACTACCTTCTGGCCTGGTAGGAGGGGCTATAGCTGGACAACTTGTGCCAGCCTTCTCCATGAGTGTCTGTGTGTTTGTATATAAACCACATCTCAAAGTGTGTGTGTGTTAACTACTTGGGCAGGGACATGAAGCACTGGTTGGACAGAGAGGGCACTGGAGGTTTTGACTTGACTACTCAGCTGAGATCTGTACCCTACACCTGTGCCAGTGGGGAGTCTTATTGGGGATCTGAAGAGAAAGGGAGAAACCAGCCTCAGACTGACTGTGATCTGTGTGCACTTAAGGGGAACATGTACTTTACTGTGTGTGTATTTGTTATCCTTACCAATGTGGACACCCCTCATTGGTGTTAGTGGTGAGGACTGAGGCTCCTTGATTACTGGGGCAGTGTGCGGGTATCACATATACTATCAGATTAAGCAAATGGCTTCCTACATTTGTCAATGAAGAAGGAGCATTTTTTTTACCCTCAAGGATGACAGCACTTTTTTTTTGCTCCTCAGCTTAAAAGTTGGGAGTGCACCAGATTGGGGATTGGCAGAGATGCTAATCTACACTCTTCTTTCCCTAATTCCACCTCTTCTTCCTACTCACTCAGCATCTCTCTCCTCCTCACCAGTCTTTTCTGTATATTTTAAATAACATTTCCAGCACCATCACCCTCAAATGCCATCTCTTTCTCTCATCTCCTAATCTACCAGTCATTCTTATCATAAATTCTTTTGATTTACTTGAAATTACTTCTACTAAATCATGCCCAAATGCATCTCTGGCTTTGCAGATGATGAAGTCGAGAGCTCGGATTAGGCTACATTCTCCCTTACATTACATCTGTCTGCTTTGTGTTTAGCTTCAAAAAGAAGGCCTTCAGTTGGTTCCTGTGCTGGGCATCTTCCTTCCAGTTAAGGTACTTGGTGCATCCCCTGAAAGTGTCCTCAGGGGAGCTGAGAACTGCAATAATACAGTGAAGGCAGGCAGGAACTGCAATAATACAGTGAAGGCAGGCAGAAACTTTTCAGTGTCATGCTTTCAGAAGAGATCCAATGGAGAAAGCAGCTAGAAAGAGCTAAGGATCAAGAAACAGGAATAAGTCCTTCCTGTGCTGCAGGGGTGTGCATGCACTACAAACAAGAATAAAAACTAATTAAGACTACTCTCAGGAAACAGAAACCAACAAAAGATGTGCTGCAGATGGCCATGCAGGGTAAGATCTATTGCTGCACACTAAGGATGGTAAATGACTGTAACAAAGTCCATGCAAAGCTTCAAGCACAACCGTCATTCCATGAAATCAAATCATATCACCCAAGCCTTTACCACTGCTGCCTGGAATAAAACCATATATAAAAATATTTGTTTCGGCTGTTTTCATTGTTATAAGTGTAAACTTTTAACAATACCATACAATTTATTGTATTTTTATCAAGTCTACATTTCAAATCCTACAGCTCAAGACACACACAATCACTTCAACAATATCTCCCTTGCAGCTAGAAGAGCCATCTTTCCAGATGTAGTACTTGTTCTAGGCCCTCTTTCCAGATGTAGTACTTGTTCTAGGCCCTCTTTCTAGATGTAGTACTTGTTCTAGGCCCTCTTTCTAGATGTAGTACTTGTTCTAGGCCCTCTTTCCAGATGTAGTACTTGTTCTAGGCCCTCTTTCTAGATGTAGTACTTGTTCTAGGCCCTCTTTCTAGATGTAGTACTTGTTCTAGTTGTCAGTAGGCTCTTGCATCGTGCTGAGTACCACTTGTGCCTGAAACCTTTCTTTGAATGCATCTTTTTTATTCTCATTTTGATGAGCCCCAAGATTTGAAATAGTCTTTAGAAATGCATGACATACAGTTTGTATGGTTAGCAAATTCACTTTCCTGGTAAAGACATTATATATTTTAATGTAGACTACTTCATGGTTACTCAGTAATTGTTCTGTAAAAGTTTAGTTTCTTTGTGCTCTCCCTTTTCCAAACACTTAGACACACACACACACACACACACACACACACACACACACACACACACACACACACACACACACACACACACACACACACACACACACACACCTTTTATGAACTATTCAGAGCACCTTAAGTGTTGTGATACTAGATTCATTTGTTCCTACAGTTGCAAACAATCAGTGGTCAGATGTTAGGTAAGCCAGAAGTATAATGTAGTAGCCACTGAAGCTCTGACATGAATTTCACTAGTACTGGCTGAGGCCTACACCTCACAAATGATTAGTCTTGTCATAGTTACATGTTAATACAGCAAAGTACTTCAGCTGTGGATACACTTGTGTATGAACACCATCATGTCCAAGTTCCCAACACAGAAGATTGAGCTACATTTCCCATGGAAAGAGAGAAATCATTGGGCTATTCATATGCCAAGAATTACCCAATGGATTGTCATTTGCCACCATATTTAGGGTCTATATTAGATCGGCGAAATGGTATTACAGTGAATGCTGTTTTGCCGACACATATAGACCGAAATCTAAAAATAGTGAAGGCTCAAGTAAGTGATTTTTTTTCCCAGTGAAAAAATAATTTGGCCTGAGCTGTGACATTGCCCTTTACCTCACTGTAGTGTGATCTCAGAGTTGGTATATTTAGTTGGGGGGTGTGGGGGGCACAGCCCCCCATGTTGGGGGGTGTGGGGGCGAAGCCACCACACTTAGTTATATTTGAAATTGTGTGTATGTGTTTTTGGTGCTAGCGATTTCTTTCGCAGGGAAAGAAATCACTGTTTTGAACGTTCACGGTTTAGTGCGGTCGGTGTTTACATATCGCTGAAGAGGTGTTCGATGGAACGTCTCTTTGAGCTTTTAATATAGACAGCATACTTATTCAAAGGGGTCAGGTAAACTGCAATATGCTTGACACAGAGGATACAGAAAATGACAGTCTACACAATCTGTGGTAAAACAATAAATTCAATTTCAAAAATAGCTGAGATACTGTAAAGACATCTTGAGTTATGTGGCTCATAAAATGCAGCAAAGCATCACAACAGCTGAGAGATAACTAATGCTGAGGGATAACTAATACTGTTTTGAACAAGTTTATATAAGGCTGTATGAATGTGACAGATGCAGAATATATACATAACAATGCACACAAAAGGTGTCCATTGAAATACAAGTATAATTTCCATCCTCAGAAATGCAGAACTGTAAATGCAGATTAGGGGGTGATACTAACTCTGAGACTGCATATTCTTGAGTCATTCCTGCTACTCAAAAGCATAGGGATCTTGAAGTTCTATAAAATGCATGAGGGGTTGCGGGAGTGCAGATCCCATTTTAATCAGTACCCAGCTGCAAAAATGTTGTGAAGATGTAACAGAAAGTTTCACAATTTTCAGGTATGTACTGTCTGCAATCACAGTTTTAGTTTCAAAGTACTGGGAGTTGCATAATCAGGTCTTACACTTCTGAAAGGGAATCCATAAAAAATGTACAAGTTAGTTTATCACGAAACTAGGATTAAATGTGGCTACTCTAAAGACAACATTGTTTACAAAAATCTTGTTTTGGTTGGTGGAGTGGCAGACAGGACTCCAGTCTGTTAAGAGTAAGGCTTTACTTGGAACATTCTCAAGCTGCAGAGAAAATGAATGTTCTCTGAGAACACGAGTCCTTTCATCTCATTTATTATGTATGCATATTACTTTCTAAAAACTATAATATATTGATAAAAGTACATAGAAAGGGGAATGAGAAGGGGAGTAAGAAAAGAGGAATTCTACATACTGTCGGGGTATGATGGGAAACTCAGGGAAAAAGGTGCTTTCCATGCTTAAGAACTGTAAAGTCACCAAAGCAACAGTCTCGGAACATATTATTTTAATCTCACACTGTGCTGTGTTGGTGGACACGTGAATGCATTTCATCCCACCAAACACCCACCCACATACTGGAGAATGTTCCATGCAGCATTTATCTAGATTTTCTAAAGTGGAGTTAAGTCTGGGAGTGGATACGGCACAGTAGAAGAAGGTGAAGCTAGCAGACAGAAATTATCTGACGTCTGCAAGGAAAAAACATGAATACTGCATATTAAATCAGCAAGACAGATGACTTTCAGAGGAACATATACATTTTATCTTTTGACAGATGCATATAACTGTTTCATACAGCCAACACAAAAATGTGTGGACAAAAGTGACCTTTAAAAAATATTTAATTCTCTTCAAATCGTCTCATCACAAACCAGTATGAGGGAAGCATTGAAGAGGCACAGTTCTGGAGAATCACACAATAGTGTCATTTTCCCTACTGCTAGCAGGAATACAGTTACCAGTCAATGGAATGCCAAGAAACCTGGCAGAGCTGTTCTGCCTCATCCATTATTAAAAACTCCTCAGCCTTTTAATGTATTTAATGTCAGCTTGCAGGAAGACATATGAAGTAAAAATCAACTTTAGAGTCTGATGTATCTAATAAACTGGCAGCCAGCTTGGAGGTGGCGTCACGGGTGTTTTTAATAGTTCATTTGAAATGACCATGCAATTTCAGAAATTATATTTCCAGCAGCAGTTGTTCCTGCTCACTGCATGGAGTCTGCTGGAGTGCGGTGGTGAGTTACAGGCATGCACAAGGATTATAACTGGGCAAAGGTGTCAGCTCTACATACTGCATAGCCAACAGAGTATACAATTGTACAGCTAGTCAAGAAACCATGCTTAATGAGCTGAAACTTGGTACAAAAACAATGTCACTTTTAGAGCAGCCACAGAAAAAGTCCAGTTCAGTTAATGAAAACAAGTCACTATATAGAACAGCAACAAGGAAAACCATTGCAAAACACAGGAAATAAAACACAAAAAGTAGCTTCTCATAACTGGAAAAACACCACAAATACAGCATATAAATGAAAAGAGCTTTTGTTCTTTTATTTCAAATTATGGAACTTCATCAGATATGCTGTGTTCATAGTGTCTTTCCAGTTACAAGAACCTAATTTTTTGTGGGGTTTTTTTGTGTTATTTTATTACTGTTTGGGTTAAGCACACAATACTTTAAAGGCACAACAGCATTAAGTGAGTGTCTTTCTCCTCTGAACATTACCTAAATCTTTATTCATATACCACCGTGCCTTTTATTATTTACAAACTAGTACATGTGTTTTTATACTTCAAGAAGTAAGACAAAATAAAATATGTATGACTAACAGGCATTATCTTGAGTAAGGAAAATGTCAAATCTTCCTTTTACTTTAATATGCTGCAACTGTGTGTGTGTGTGTGTGTGTGTGTGTGTGTGTGTGTGTGTGTGTGTGTGTGTGTGTGTGTGTGTGCATGCACGCGAATGTGCGTAAATCCTGACATTTATATGTAGTCAGGGAATGGCATATTGGAAGACTAACACTAGGATTAGCTTCCGATTCGGAGACAGACGTACCATACTGCTTAACCTCGAAGAGCTGTAGCACAAAGATGAGCTGTCTGTCTAGTCTACTGCAAATGTAAATGAGGCATTTTGGGGGGCAGCATATGACAATTAGCCATGTGCTTTCCCCAAAAATACCTGTTGTAAGTGATTCATGTAACACAGGGATTTGTAGAGCCACTCAGCTGCATAAATCCTTATCACCAGCCATGTTAATTGACTTGGTTCATCCATTACTTTCTATAGGGGTGATCACATCAGAGGGAAGTGCTGGGAGTTTACCAGTGAGGGCGTTGAGGTGTTTGTACATCTGTGTACATGTGTGGCTGCATATATGAATGTATGCAAAAGCATTAGTAGTTTTGTGTGTGTTTGTGTGTGTGTATGTGTGTGTGTGTGTGTGTGTGTGTGTGTGTGTGTGTGTGTGTGTGTGTGTGTGTGTGTGTGTGTGTGTGTGTGCACTTGCCTGAGTGGTCACAGTAGAGGGGTTAGTTAGGAGATAGGTAGGGTAGGGTATGGTAGGAGTGTGTACATGTGGGGGTGGTGGTAAAAGAATGAATTAGCAAGTGTGGCTGGGTGGGGGGTGCTTGATATACAGTGAGTGTATGTGTATGTGTGTGGTAATCTGTTTGTGCACGTTGGGAGGTGGCTGCCATACCTTTAAATTCCCCTTGAGTAATCAGCAAATCTTGATCTGAGCACCAGGGGGATACAAGACACCAATAACTCTGAAATATAACTCTAAGTTACTTGAAAAGTTAATAGTAGGAAAGGTTTTGTAGCACAAGAAGGGAACACCAAGGCACTCTTGAAAAATACCCTAATCCACTCCAGAGTTAATGGAACCTAAGTTTTGGAACATGTTATATCTTATGAAGACTAAAGAGCATAACTTCCAAAGTTAATGGAACCTAAGTTTTGGAACATGTTATATCTTATGAAGACTAAAGAGCATAACTTCCAAAGTTAATGGAACCTAAGTTTTGGAACATGTTATATCTTATAAAGACTAAAGAGCATAACTTCCAAAGTTAATGGAACCTAAGTTTTGGAACATGTTATATCTTATGAAGACTAAAGAGCATAACTTCCAAAGTTAATGGAACCTAAGTTTTGGAACATGTTATATCTTATGAAGACTAAAGAGCATAACTTCCAAAGTTAATGGAACCTAAGTTTTGGAACATGTTATATCTTATGAAGACTAAAGAGCATAACTTCCAAAGTTAATGGAACCCTGGTTTTGGAACATGTTATATCTTATGAAGACTAAAGAGCATAACTTCCAAAGTTAATGGAACCCTGGTTTTGGAACATATTATATCTTATGAAGACTAAAGAGCATAACTTCCAAAGTTAACGGAACCCTGGTTTTGAAACATATTATATCTTATGAAGACTAAAGAGCATAACTTCCAAAGTTAATGGAACCTAAGTTTTGGAACATGTTATATCTTATGAAGACTAAAGAGCATAACTTCCAAAGTTAATGGAACCCTGGTTTTGGAACATATTATATCTTATGAAGACTAAAGAGCATAACTTCCAAAGTTAATGGAACCTAAGTTTTGGAACATATTATATCTTATGAAGACTAAAGAGCATAACTTCCAAAGTTAATGGAACCCTGGTTTTGGAACATATTATATCTTATGAAGACTAAAGAGCATAACTTCCAAAGTTAATGGAACCCTGGTTTTGGAACATATTATATCTTATGAAGACTAAAGAGCATAACTTCCAAAGTTAATGGAACCCTGGTTTTGGAACATATTATATCTTATGAAGACTAAAGAGCATAACTTCCAAAGTTAATGGAACCCTGGTTTTGGAACATATTATATCTTATGAAGACTAAAGAGCATAACTTCCAAAGTTAATGGAACCCTGGTTTTGGAACATATTATATCTTATGAAGACTAAAGAGCATAACTTCCAAAGTTAATGGAACCCTGGTTTTGGAACATGTTATATCTTATGAAGACTAAAGAGCATAACTTCCAAAGTTAATGGAACCCTGGTTTTGGAACATGTTATATCTTATGAAGACTAAAGAGCATAACTTCCAAAGTTAATGGAACCCTGGTTTTGGAACATGTTATATCTTATGAAGACTAAAGAGCATAACTTCCAAAGTTAATGGAACCCTGGTTTTGGAACATGTTATATCTTATGAAGACTAAAGAGCATAACTTCCAAAGTTAATGGAACCCTGGTTTTGGAACATGTTATATCTTATGAAGACTAAAGAGCATAACTTCCAAAGTTAATGGAACCCTGGTTTTGGAACATATTATATCTTATGAAGACTAAAGAGCATAACTTCCAAAGTTAATGGAACCCTGGTTTTGCAAACATATTGTATCTTATGAAGACTAAAGAGCATAACTTCCAAAGTTAATGGAACCCTGGTTTTGGAACATATTATATCTTATGAAGACTAAAGAGCATAACTTCCAAAGTTAATGGAACCCTGGTTTTGGAACATATTATATCTTATGAAGACTAAAGAGCATAACTTCCAAAGTTAATGGAACCCTGGTTTTGGAACATGTTATATCTTATGAAGACTAAAGAGCATAACTTCCAAAGTTAATGGAACCCTGGTTTTGGAACATGTTATATCTTATGAAGACTAAAGAGCATAACTTCCAAAGTTAATGGAACCCTGGTTTTGGAACATATTATATCTTATGAAGACTAAAGAGCATAACTTCCAAAGTTAATGGAACCCTGGTTTTGGAACATATTATATCTTATGAAGACTAAAGAGCATAACTTCCAAAGTTAATGAAACCCTGGTTTTGGAACATGTTATATCTTATGAAGACTAAAGAGCATAACTTCCAAAGTTAATGGAACCCTGGTTTTGGAACATGTTATATCTTATGAAGACTAAAGAGCATAACTTCCAAAGTTAATGGAACCTAAGTTTTGGAACATGTTATATCTTATGAAGACTAAAGAGCATAACTTCCAAAGTTAATGGAACCTAAGTTTTGGAACATGTTATATCTTATGAAGACTAAAGAGCATAACTTCCAAAGTTAATGGAACCTAAGTTTTGGAACATGTTATATCTTATGAAGACTAAAGAGCATAACTTCCAAAGTTAATGGAACCCTGGTTTTGGAACATGTTATATCTTATGAAGACTAAAGAGCATAACTTCCAAAGTTAATGGAACCCTGGTTTTGGAACATATTGTATCTTATGAAGACTAAAGAGCATAACTTCCAAAGTTAATGGAACCTAAGTTTTGGAACATATTATATCTTATGAAGACTAAAGAGCATAACTTCCAAAGTTAATGGAACCCTGGTTTTGGAACATATTATATCTTATGAAGACTAAAGAGCATAACTTCCAAAGTTAATGGAACCCTGGTTTTGGAACATGTTATATCTTATGAAGACTAAAGAGCATAACTTCCAAAGTTAATGGAACCCTGGTTTTGGAACATGTTATATCTTATGAAGACTAAAGAGCATAACTTCCAAAGTTAATGGAACCCTGGTTTTGGAACATGTTATATCTTATGAAGACTAAAGAGCATAACTTCCAAAGTTAATGGAACCCTGGTTTTGGAGCATGTTATATCTTATGAAGACTAAAGAGCATAACTTCCAAAGTTAATGGAACCCTGGTTTTGGAACATGTTATATCTTATGAAGACTAAAGAGCATAACTTCCAAAGTTAATGGAACCCTGGTTTTGGAACATATTATATCTTATGAAGACTAAAGAGCATAACTTCCAAAGTTAATGGAACCTAAGTTTTGGAACATGTTATATCTTATGAAGACTAAAGAGCATAACTTCCAAAGTTAATGGAACCCTGGTTTTGGAACATATTGTATCTTATGAAGACTAAAGAGCATAACTTCCAAAGTTAATGGAACCCTGGTTTTGGAACATATTATATCTTATGAAGACTAAAGAGCATAACTTCCAAAGTTAATGGAACCCTGGTTTTGGAACATATTATATCTTATGAAGACTAAAGAGCATAACTTCCAAAGTTAATGGAACCCTGGTTTTGGAACATGTTATATCTTATGAAGACTAAAGAGCATAACTTCCAAAGTTAATGGAACCCTGGTTTTGGAACATGTTATATCTTATGAAGACTAAAGAGCATAACTTCCAAAGTTAATGGAACCCTGGTTTTGGAACATATTATATCTTATGAAGACTAAAGAGCATAACTTCCAAAGTTAATGGAACCCTGGTTTTGGAACATATTATATCTTATGAAGACTAAAGAGCATAACTTCCAAAGTTAATGAAACCCTGGTTTTGGAACATGTTATATCTTATGAAGACTAAAGAGCATAACTTCCAAAGTTAATGGAACCTAAGTTTTGGAACATGTTATATCTTATGAAGACTAAAGAGCATAACTTCCAAAGTTAATGGAACCCTGGTTTTGGAACATGTTATATCTTATGAAGACCAAAGAGCATAACTTTCAAAGTTAATGGAACCTAAGTTTTGGAACATGTTATATCTTATGAAGACTAAAGAGCATAACTTCCAAAGTTAATGGAACCCTAGTTTTGGAACATGTTATATCTTATGAAGACTAAAGAGCACAACTTCCAAAGTTAATGGAACCCTGGTTTTAGAACATATTATATCTTATGAAGACTAAAGAGCATAACTTCCAAAGTTAATGGAACCCTGGTTTTGGAACATATTATATCTTATGAAGACTAAAGAGCATAACTTCCAAAGTTAATGGAACCCTGGTTTTGGAACATATT
>NC_056745.1:1428384269-1428426769 GCF_019279795.1 Protopterus annectens
TTTTAAACCACTTTTCACTTTAACAAACGACATTTAATATTCATCTAGTACTTGAAGAGAAAATACACAAGAATCAGATACAAATGAAAAACGAATATTTGCTAAAAGGTATCATCAGCTACACACTGTTAATGTCTTGTATGCATACTGCCTAAAGGTTAAACTTTTGTATGGAATGCGTGATGTTCATATTTTATAGGTAATTACTAGGCTAGCTGTCTTTGCAGGCCATTTTGAGCTTGGCCTGCTTCACTTCAAGGGTGAGAATCAAACTCTGTACCATGTGTCTGTGAGGTGTACACCTTCAGCATTATGCCAACCCCCAACCTCTTAAGTTTAGTACAGCATAAGTGACATTTGCATCTTAAAGCACTTGGTCTAAAACCGTTCACCACTAGAAGGAAGAGAACTTTTAATGAAAAAAATCTAATTATTCCCACATCTCATTTGCAGATTGATTTTTACATGGAGTCTATGGATTTTCACTCTAATCTCCAAAACTCTAGGAAGAAGCAGTAACACTTTAGCCTTCATGGGCTTCTTTCCACTTTTGTTATTCTCCAAGAAAACACGGTGCTGTCACTGATGTCATAATGGTTGTTGTTGTTGGTGGTGGTGGGGGGAGTATAATGAGCTGAAATACTGTTGTTCATTCTGCTGTCTCACTACAGATGCAGGTACCCTTCTATTCATCTCCAAAGTTCGAAGTTCGAAGTGTTATGTCTGTATTGTCACTGGACTGCCACTGATAAAAAGTTTAAACCTTGGAAAATTTTCAGCTCTGTCCTCAACTTGTTGCAGATGACTTTATTTTGCAACCTCACCTTTACTTCTTTAACAGACACATGTAACAAGTTGAGTTTAGCACAAATGATCAAAGCCTATCATCCTGTAGTCCAGGGTTTGATTCCTTCAGCCTGATTTTGCCTACTGGGCAACTCCCTGTTTGTCCTAGAAAAGAAGCATGTGCCTAATGGGTTTACCCAGTTAACAAATTAATAAAATTAAAAAAAAATGTGTAGAACTCTTGAACTGGAACAATTTGTCTTACTTGCCAGCAGTACTAAACAAGAGACTGCTAGTCAGGCTCTTGCTGGTCACCTCCCATTTCCAGGCCTCAGCAAGACCCTTTGATCCAGCCATAAAATCAGGGGTGGCTTTGCCAAATCTGCTTATGTTATGCAGTAACTTAATGGTAGAAATGGCACAGCAACTTCAACCTTCAATAAACCTAAATCCTGAAAGAAAGGGACATCTGGAGTGCATGCATTCTTGTAAAGCAGCTAGACTAATTGTTTTCTAGGTCATGTGCTGCAATATGCATGCAGCAAACACAAGAGATATCTGATCTCCTGAATTTAAATCACTCTTACTTCCTCCAGGTTCTTGAAAAAGATTTGAACAGCCTGATGAAAGTCTGATTGATGAGTGTCACAATAATTGACGAGTATCACAATGAAATGCATATTCTGCAGGTGACAGATGAGCTGCATGGCTACCGGGTTCTAAGCCACATTAAGCAGTAAATTGTTCTTTGCTGAAGCCTTGGGACTAAATTCCACAGTAATTTATATGCACAAATACTATCCCTGAATCCAAGAGAACTACTGTGGCAGTTATCATGGAGTGAGTGTAAACGAGGACTTCCAAAGCCATATTCCAGAGTTCATAACACAGATAGGCCTCACAATGGAAGAAGACTTTGAAATTTTCCACTGGCATTCAATGCCATTGGAACAGTTAAAAATAATAATGTCACCCATGTTAGTTAATGGCAGTCTTTTGAAAAGGAACAGCTCCACCTGTAAATGGGAAATGGTGACATCTAATATACAGCAATGCAGTCTTAGATATCATCTCCTACATATAGCTAGACCACTACTGAAAGGCAAAGCTGGTGGGGGACAATTCGAAGTACACACATATGTGGTGGTGCTTGTTTTTCTGGTATCTGCACTATCTAGCTGTACTCTATCTAACAGAGGGACTATGGACCATGCATCAACTGCAGCATGAATCCCAAGCTATGTTAAATGTGGCATGCATGCATGGCAAGATTTTCCCATCATACATGTAATGTCACATCTGATATACTAGTTGAGCTGTGGAAGCATCCAGTTCTTGGGCACTTTCAGTACTTACTCAGCAATTATTGATTTCCACTGATGATAATTAGATCTATCTGCACAGAATATTATGAAATCTCATTACCTTTTCCAGTGCAGCATATCCCACAAAGTACCCCCTCCCCTGATAAGGTATCATATCAGGAGGTGGACCTGCAAGGAATAACCAAGGTAGTTTTCCAGGTTGGTAGAGGTTTGCTGCAATGCTACCCCAAAATGCAGTCCTTGTGTACATAAACTTGACATTTATGAATTGATATTTATATGCTTGCTAGTTAAGAACCACTACTTTTGATTTTCCTGTCTTATAAAGTTTACATTGATTTATGTGAAATGCAATTATTATTCTGACTTAAAAATTACACAAGTAAATAGAGATAATAGAAACATGAACTGCTAACGCGATATCAAATTTTCACAAGGAGGGGTTGGCATATGTTTTTACATGTGCACATGTAGATTTGCTGATAAACAGGTACCAGAGATTCTGAGCACACAAGAACAAGCTACTATACAATGGTACCTCCATTAACATTTAAACAGTAAATGATTACTGGGGAGCACAAATCTTGGTTCCAGTGACAAATTGAAGCATCCATGACAGAAATATGGCAGCTGCATTGGAATATGGATTAAACAACTGCCAAAGAAAAAAGTAAAGCCACTATTCTGTGCCCTGCTAACCTGTGTAATTTAACACAATTACTGCACTTACAAAAATGCAATCCAACTAGCCTGAAAATAATGACACAATAGCACCCATCATCACCTACAAAAGTATTCATTTAACACACATCCTTCGTTTATGTACATCATCATCAGGAAAACAAAGCAATATTAAAAGTGGCAGCAACTCAAGTCAATCTCTTAACTGTGTAAATGCAGGCATACATACATAAAGTTGTACACACACACACAGTGCATAGACAATCCAACCCCACAGACATGCAACAAATATCGGATTACTGATATGAAAGCATGGACAGCACATTTAATGTGCACATATTTCTATAGTCATTTATGTCAAGTCTCGTACTGTATTTTTATGGTATCCACTGCACTCCCAGAACAAGCAGGAACACATACCAAAGAAGTGGTTGTGTTAAAAATAGCATACTACAGGCCAAAAGGGTAATATAACACATTTATTTTTTTTTAAATAAAGCCACTTGAAAATAGAATAATTCTGCATATTTATTTCTGACAGTTCTTTTAAAATAATGTTTCCCTACCTAACCAAGCTCACTAAAATACTAAAACACTGTAGCAAGAAGTTGTAGAAACCACACTGACATCACACTAACATCTTCTAACTATAACATGAAGAGAAAAAAGCTGAAGCAATACGTTTCTTTAACAAACATTAGAATAACACTAGGATATAAATTAAATGATTACATAAACCGCAAGTGCTAAATCTCCTTTTAAAAATGGAAGCACAAGGAAAAAGAGGAAAATAGAATAAAAAATATTCAGTTAAAAAAAAACAAGAAAAAAGTCAGCATTGCATAATAGCAATATATGCTGTTTTGGTTGAATGTGATACAGAATTATACAAAGCTGTCTTCGTTTTGCTCACCAGCCATTGCGACTTAACCACTCCAATGACGGGGTAAACCCAGTACCGCTCACAGTCGCATATGGTTTATTGCTAAACCAGCTTTCCAGTCTCTATAAAATGTTCCAGGACAGACTGTTTTAAAAACAAATGCAGAATGGTTCATTTACTGGAAGTACAGAATAATAGCAATTACATGACTAAGTAAAGAAATACTGACTCCAGTCCCATTATGCACTTGGACAATAAATATGCTACTGCAAATGTGAACAACAAGTTTGCAGTAAAACTGCAGTTTGCCCAGGAGAAGTAGTTAAAACAAAATAAATCCCTACACATGATAATCAATGCTAATATAAAAGTATCACAAGTGGTGTCGGTTTTGGTAACAATTCCCACTATCTCTTTACATGTTTCTGACGTATATATTGTATGAAATTTAGAAAGTCACCTAACATGCTATTTTTAGGAATATGTCTCACAGTGTTTTTGAGATAGTTCCCACAGAAATTATATTCTGATCTCCACAGTAAAATTCAAGTGTAGAGGGACTGTTTTGTGACTTTGAATGATTGTCTACAAAGGAACACAAAGAGCTGAACGTTACAACTTGAAGGATATGAGGGTCTGGGAAGTACATTTTGAGTTTTGGTGGAGCACAATCTAGGTATTTCATGAGAACAGCTATGGATTACAATGAAGTTACAAGCAAGCTGGAACTTTGTCACTGCGCAGTCCTGCATGAAGGCAACTTCAGCCAAGGCAGTACATTAGTGGCACACTGTATCACTTTCAGTGGTTCAGTGCCACTGTTTCCAATACAGGTCACCAGATGTGTTGTGTTAACATCTGGTGCCCTGCTATATGCAGTTTTCTTACCCTGGCATGATAATTGCTGCCTGTAATAGATATGGCTGGGTAAGGCACAATAGGGAGTTACCTGGTGTCAGGCATAAGACATACATATTGGAACATGTGTCATCTACGTCCTGTGATGTCCATCATATTTATATGTCTGGGTTATATACTCTGTGAGAAGCCACGAAGCTGAAGGCTTTATATCACACAGCACATACCTATGTAAAGTGGTGACAGGTGTCTCAGCCACTCTTTCCTGCTGGATCGTACGCTGCTTCCATTTAAGTGTCACATCCCACAGTCTCTTAGACTTGAATTGCATTTTGTTTTAACAAGGAAGGACACTATCAATCACAAGTTCAAGTATCTTTCCCCTTTAATGTGATGAGAGTAAGGCTACCTGTTCTTTAAAGGTAGAGGCAGTGTATATCTGGCATTTTGCACATTTTCAAAAATTAAGGAAATTCTTTTAAAAAAAAAAAAGGGTCACAGAAGCACAAAAATGATCTCAATAATGTTTCCTACCTTAATTCCAGATATCCCCCCAACAGTTTTCTACCCTTCATATTTTTCTTCCTACTCCACTCACCTCCCAGATCAACACAGGTATGCAACTAACTGACACAAGTACAACAGTCTTTGATTTATTTATTTATTTACTTACTTACTTATTTAACATTTGTTTACCGAGAAAGTCCGACTGGGACAACCCAGTGGAGCCCCAGGGAGAAATGCTCCAGATGCATGTCGGGGAAGCAGAGCCCAGATAATCACTTCACAGCTTCATCTTCGCAACTTCATCTTCATTCAAATATGCCATGAACAAAGGCATAAAAACACCAAATACAAAGACAGAAGTCATAATGAAGCACACCAATGAAGCAACAGAGATGGTCAAATATAACAAGTAAATGCAGAATTGTATGTTGGATGTTTTCACTGAACACTGTTTTGACTAGCAAAAAATATCTGAAAGACCAAACACATCACAGGAAACTGTCCCAATAATGCAGAATCATATCAATAGGACTAAAGCTAACCAGACAGAAAGAAAAATAAGAAAACTTACATCAGACACACAAATTCTTTGCTCACCAAAGTGAGATTTGAGGCAAATTACATAGGAAGGCTGGGGAAGTCCACAAGAAAGGCATAAACCAGCCCAAAACCGCATAGACTTCAAGAGCTCTTTTCCTTCATTCCTTCCCATTCAGTCCAGGACAATGAGCAAGTGTGGAAACCTTCTGGAAGTGCCCAAGCAACCACCACAGCTGTCAAAGCCATGGCAGTAAACAACCAAAATGACAGCGGAGTGGCAGTGGAGATAAGAGACCCCTGATTTAGAATCAGTAGCCAGATAGATGACAAAGTCAGGGGCAACAACAACAAAATCCAGCAAAAGACAACAGGACAACAGAAAGAACAGAAAAACATGAAAAAAAGAAGTCAAAGAGAAACAGAACAAGGGAAGAGGCAGCCAGTCACCACCAATTTGCCATATCCAGCCAGATTCAAAGCCTAACATGGCATTCCCTACAAGCTCCTATGTACTTACATATCATCTCTCTCTCACCTCAGCATAGAGGAAATGCTGCAATGCCACAGTGGTGCCATGACGTGTTTGGCATTCCATTTTCTTTTGAGGACAAAATGATGTGAAGTAGAAAAAGGGAAGAGACAGATCCTTTCTTTTGATTCTGTGGAATATATATATATATATATATATATATATATATATTTTTTTTTTTAACAAATGCTTGGATATATGAAAATCATACCATGCAGTTCTAATATTCCAAGATGGCTGTGAGCTACAGTAGAAGAACTGTGACCAATGCAGTGAAATATTCAGAGGTCATAGGTGCAATCCGCCTCTGCGACAGAACAGTCATTAGACAATCTCCATTCAGCCACTACAGTGCCAAGTTAGTCATCAGAAAATCTGCATTTAGGAAGTTTAAAGGAGAAGAACCGATAAAAGATACTTAAATTGAGTAGTGGTACATATTACATTCAATGGGCTAAAAATCACAATAGAAGAATTGACTACACAGAAATATGTGATGGATAAATATAACAAAGTACCATCTTCCATTAATACTGCAGAGGTGGTGCTGCGGTAGCGTTGTCACCTCACAGTAAGACGTTGTTCTGTTCGATTCTCAGCTAGATCGTCTTCTGTGTGGAGACATGCATGAATGGGCATACCTTCGTTGAAGGTTGTGTGTCAGAGATGGCAACTCGGCACGTAAAAATCTACTGCCAATTATTAGCAGACCGGAGTTCCACTATGGCGACCCCTAACCGGGAAAAGCCGAAAGACACAACAACAACAACCATCTTCCATTATTATTAAAACCAGGCTTTAGATTTAGACTAAAATGTGACTGCACAGAAGTCTACTTTATGACATATCAATGAGGATTGAATATCTTATCAGCTTAGGTAATTCACCATCACATATTGTATCATGAAAAAAGTTAACTTGCTGCTCTATAGTTTTATGTTTCTATATATTTATGAAATTGTACAGATATAAATAATCCAGTTTAGTACTACTTATTGCATATGCTATATACTGTGGTATCACGGACTCATTATCTGTTATGCTCAGTGTTTGCTGCCTCACCATCTGCTGCGTTACATGATATGGCATTGGGCTGTGAGATGCTGAAAAGCTTGCTATGACCCAGGCTAAAATGGGTTAATGGGATGAGGTTGCCTGAAAGCAAATTTAGAAGGCCCGATCCTGTGGTTCTTAAAGCTAGAATAATTTTGCAGTACTTCAGATAACCAGAGAAAATCAAAGGAAATGGCTCAAACCAGTTTACAGCTGCCTTTGTTGAAGGCAGAAGCGAAGAAGCCTTTTTGAAAGCAAAAGTGAAGAAGCCTTATACACCTCAGCAAAAGGACGTGCATGTTTTTATTACTTTAGAGATTTATAAATAGAAAAGCTGTGTTAATGTTTGAAACTGCTCCCCTCTTAAATGACAGCAATACTTGTGATTTAAGTATAGAAAGTCATACATGCAAAAAACTATGTACTATGCTGAGGTAAGGAAAAAAAAGACTGAACACCGAATTAACTAGATGGAAGTTTACTGCTTCATTGAAACACTTTAGAAGTACTGTGGTGTTTTTCTGTTCAACAACGTGTGAATGTAAAATGTTCATTCCGTGTACTAAACTAATACCACTACAGAAATTGTCACATTAACTATTACAGTAGTATCATTCATAGCTCTCAACTTTCCATCTCTGAAATGAGGAACACTAGCCCTGGTAATGTGGAAGAAATGGTCAAAATGTGGAACACATACTAACAGCTTACTAACAACTTCAGCTAGAAAGGTAACAGGATGGCTAAAATATGCTGGTTTTACTTATAAAAAAACAGAAACTCTTCAGCAAGTGGCAGTACGAAAAATACAGACTTTTATTGTCAAATAAATACGTGGTTTAGCGCTTTTGTCAAAAATCTGACATCTTCAGAACCACTGTTTAAAATCTAAGTGCAGATTTAAATACAATTGAAATCATACTCCTCCCCAATGCACAACCAATCAACACAAGTTATAATTAATTCTTACAGAAATATGTTGCTGGTAAAACTTGTATATATAAATAATGTCCAAAATAAAACTTCAGTGGCAAGAAAAATAATTTAAAAACAAAAAATTAAGTTATGACTTCCCTATGTCTCTTCTTACGCTCACTGGAAATAAAAATGCATTCGTTAATACCTGGGTGCTCAGTGGTGTCTAATCTGAATTGCAACATCATCTCCCTTTGCAACAAAATGTTCTTCCAATCTCCACAAAAAGGGCCAATGTGTATTTGCTCTAACACCAGAAACTTGAACATGGAAAAGTTTTCACATAACATAGAGTATCTTGCCAGTGTACTCTTACTGTTGAGTTTGGTGATACTATACTGGTGCTGGTAAATCCTACGGTTCAACCCACTGTCGATTTTACCAACATAAAAAGCCCTGCAGGGCTGGCAAGTTGCCAAATACACCACCCTTGCTGAGTGACAATTGAACTTGCCTCCTCTCAACCATTTTTTGGCAATTTCACCAAGCCATCCAGTGTAGTTGTCCTCAATATACCTGCATTGTCGGCACTTGCCACATTTTAGGGTAACTGGCTAAACACCACTGTGCAATATAGGAGGTGTCCTTTCCAAAAGGTCCTTTATATTGTGTTGCCTTTTATAAGTAAAACTGGGCATAGCGTGACCAGTTATGCTAGTGTGTTCATCACAATTAAATATAGACCAGTTTTTCTTAATAATGTTCTCTATACCTCTCACATCTAAAGTATAGTGTTTTTTCATCAACAGTCATTTGCTTGGAAAACCCTTTCCTAATAATTGGTCCATATTTCCCACACCTCTCAGTCTTAACCTCCTCCACAATTATGTCCAACAAATTGTTGGGAAAACCTCTCTCCAAAAACATGTTCTTCAATGTAACAAATTTTTTGTTACAAAAATCATCATAAGATGTTAACCTTGACACTCTTATAAATTGGCTTTTGACTATACCCCTCTTTTGATGCATAGGGTGGCAACTAGAGAAAAACAGAAAAGAACTACAGTGTGTGGGTTTCCGGTACAACTGTGTCTCCAACCCCCCCCCCCCCGAGTTGGTCAGTTTAATTTTAATATCCAGAATGTGAATCTCAAAATGTTAGTACTACCTTCAAGTGTGGTAAAAAATGCCTGTAATTGGTCCATGTCCCACTGCCAAATTAGCAAGAGAGATACCTAAAGTACCCCCTACAATTCTGAAACAGGGGGATATTGAACAAGGTGACCAACTCCCATCTTATCAACACAGCATTGTTGAATGTGGGGGCACATGAAGCCCCCATAGCAACACCAGTAATTTGTTTATAAAACTCATCATCAAATTTAATAAAGTTGTTGTTAAGAATAAGTTCCATAAAATCATAAATGAGAGTACATTCAGTATCTGACAAATGACTAAACTTCCTGACTACCTCATTGAACCAACACAGGCCCTCCTCATGTGGTATACATGAGAACAAGCTTTTAACATCACATGTGGCAAATGTAACTTAGTGGTCAATTTCAATTCCTCTCAGTTTGTCCAACAAGTCCCAGGAGTCATGCAACATGTGTCTAAAATCCACAAAAAGGTTCTTCAATTTCAAATCAGTATACTTGGCCATAGGTTCAGTCATGCAACCTGCTGAAGCAACAATTGGTCACAACGGTGGGTCATAGGTGTTAGAATGTATTTTTGGGATCCCAAAAATGGGTGAAATAATGGCATCTTGGACCATCAGGAAATCAAATAATTCTGGTGTGAGAGAATCGAACAATAAATATTCCTCCAAAGCAACCCTTATACTCCTACTGGCAATATTTATTTCATTAATCAACAGGGCGATAGGTATCAGTCACATAGGAGGTTAAGCATACACCCATTGTAGTCATCCTTGTACATGATAGCTAGACCTCCACCTTTGTCCGGCTTCATGCACCTGATCTCCTTGTCATTCACAATGGACTTCAAAGTGTGTCTTTCCTCAAAGGACAAGTTGTAAAAATGTTGCTCACATTTGTTGTTCAACAAAGCCCGAATTTCCCTCTCACACATGCGTTCATACAGTGAAATAGCAGGGTGGAGGGTGGTTGGCTAAACTTTTCCTTTGAAGGTCAGAATTACCCCTATCCTGGTTACAATTACCGTACATCAACTAAAGATTTAATTTACGAGTATAAATTCTTAAATCAAGCAGCACTGAACATTGAACCCATTCATCATGCATTGTTTTTGAAGGGGTTTAACTTTGTCCTTTCTAACCAGGCAAGGATTGAACATTCCTTGCTTGATTTAAGAATTTTTACTCGTAAATTAAATCTTCAATTGATGTACTGTAATTGTAAATAGCACAGGGGTAATTCTGACCTTCAAAGGAAAGGTTTAGCTAACCCCCCTCCACCCTGCTATTTTACTGTATGAACGCATAAACAGCCCTACTATAACTGCAGTTTAGAGTAGCATATTTCTTGTGCTTCAAAAACATGTGTTAGGCTAACATTCCTAATACATAAACTTGTTCCACTGACAGCATAACAGATAAAGACTCCTACTGCTAGTGTTGCAGCTGTTTCTTGGTATGCCCCCTTACCTCCCCCTATTCCTCACCCACCCCCTCATGGCATTACATTTATAGGACCTGTTATGTTTATTTATTGACTGTGAAAGTCTGACATCGACAGGAGCCCATTTTCAGCGGAGGCTCAGGTAGAAAAGCTCCACAAACCCACACTATGATTGCACAGTATTTTACAAGAATTTACAGAATTTACAGAAATTGCAGTACAATACAGTACAATATACCAAAATGAGAAATAGACTAGTAGTCAGGAAATCCTTCTACGTGGCACACCTCATCACAAAAGGTTTCTCATCCAGAAAAAAAGAGGTCATTGTTCCCCTCTACTCATCACTAGTTAGACCCATTATAGAGTACAACGCCCCTTTTGGTATGTACCTCACAAGACATCTACAACAACTGGAAAGGCCGCAGAAATACCTCACAAAGAGGATTACTGGCCTCAAACAGATGCCCTACGTAGACCATCTCAAAAAACTCCAGCTTTACTCCATCGCATATCGCCTACTCAGAGGTGATCTCTGCCTAACATGCAAAGTTATGTCAAACCCAGAGCTGTTGGACATGCTCCACTTAAAGAAATCTCAATCCCTCTGAGCTACACGCTCTAGGGACCTAAACCTTGTCACCACAATAAACAGAACATGCCAGAGGGATAGATTCCTGTCCCAGAGACTTCCCATACTCTGGAATAAACTACCTATCTATATCAAACAAAGCTCCTCATTAGCACTCTTCAAGAAACATCTTGATGATTGGATGGGAAATAGGAAATTCACCCTGGGGATGACCTCTGTGGCTCTGCTTGACAGTGGCACAGGAAAATAATTTTCTTGGGTAGCAAATACCAGGGTACCATTTTGGCTGGGCTTGTATAGACCCCAGGGGCAATAGCCTAGTACCTACCTATGAACCTATACATATATATATATATATATATATATATATATATATATATATATATATATATATATATATATATATATATATACATATATATATATATATATATATATATATATATATATATATGTGTGTACATATTTATAGATATATATGGGTTCCCTAACAGATGATCGAACTTGCAAAAGTCCACCTTTCATATGGCCAAGATCATATGATCAACTTTTGTAAGTTTGAACATTCTGAACGGATAGCTCCCTATAGCGCGGAATGGGAAAATTTCTATTTCTGTGGTGCAATCTTAGAGGTGGCATATTTAAATAGCAGGTGGTACAGGGAGGCTTGCCCCCCTGCTAACAACGTGTAGGTAGTTTTTTTTTTTTTTTTTTTTTATGGACTCGGCCATATGGGTTTCAGCTTTTTGAAATTTCGATCATGTATAGTAGACCCATATATATATATATATATATATATATATATATATATACTTTTTTTTGTAAATATTGAAATATGTTGAAAGTTAAGAAAGGAAGAGAACACTAGAGGGGTAGTGTTAGGTTGAAAGAATTAATAGAGGGAAAGAAAATCACTAGTGGGGTAGTTTTAAAGGGGTGAGGGGTTAGAATGATAGTTAAGGTTAGTGAGATTTATAGTAAGAACAGAGTTGTTTAGAATATCTTATAGATCAACTTTCTTTTCACTCTTATATTTATTAACTAACCACAGTGATCTCAACTTACACCATCTCCCTCACTCAGCTATCTACCCCTACACCTCCTATATTCATACCCCAGCATTCTAGTTCCTCATTCTCTGACATATCGCTGCACACCATGTTTCTCTTAAATATCACTGCATCCTTATTGTTCCTGTTTTATCACCTTACACATTACCATACATTACTCACTCTTGTATACATTTCTCCCACTATATGATCCACCTCTAACCGTTCAAATCACCCTTCTTCACAACTGACGGCTTCCACTAAATAAAAAGACTCACCCAATCTTTACCTCAATTTTAAAAAGTTAAACCCTCATACATAGTACAGCAAAATAAAACTAACTGTTACAGGAAAACCAAAAACAAGCTTACCAAACATAGCAATTTTTCTCCAGCTTACCACTCTGTGAGAATATTCATCCCAAACCAAACCCCTTCTCCCAACCTGACTCCTCAGTAGCCTGCAAAACCCATCCCAAGCCACCACCCCCACTCAGCCCACCCATCTCTTTCTAAAACAGGGACCCCACCTTCATCACCAGAAGCATTAACACTCAACCCACCTATCTCAGACCTACCCAAAAAGCTTAAATTAATTTCCTTAAATACTCGTAGCATCTATAATAACATTTCAGAACTCCATGCTTGGATCTCTTACAATACACCAGATATTCTTGTTATAACATGGCTAAAACCCCATCTACGTGAAATATTACTCCCTGGTTATAATATCATCAGGGCTAATAGAACTTAAAAAAGGCAGTGGAGTAGCTTAATTATACTAATAATTCTTTTTGGATAAAATCACAGACTTAATAATCTGGTTAAATAAGAGGTACCCACATCAATTTTATTTAAAGTAGATAAGGGTTATATTACTATGACAGCTACTAAGTAGGGTAGGACCAGCTCGAATGTCACACTGATGGGAGAAGGGATGTGAATTTAACATGTATACCAATAACACTTTGTTTTACAGCAAAATAAACTACTCCCTTGCCTGATAAAAAGTATATATATAGTTAGAAAGCTTGTGAGGAAACTATTACTCTATTAATTTTTGTTTTACTTGGATCACTTGTCTGTGTACTTAATAAAGGATTTTTGACTCAAAACCGACTGCCTACCCTGCATGGATTACTTTCAAATACTTAGTAATTCTGCATAATATTTCAACGTATATATTTTTTAAATTATTTTATTGACTTAGGATGAGTTTATGTTTGCTACTTCTGCTACCATTATCTGATCTGATTAATATAGAGTGATTAACTACATTTATATGGATTGAAAATCTTCCACACAGATAAATTTCTTACACTGTTTTTTTTTAAATTATACTAATACTATCTTGAAATCCTACCCTGCAATAAACCTATTCCCAAATTCCATAATGCTGAATTCCTCATCTCTAATCTTCAACTAAATAAGGATAAGCAACTACGTATTATAGTACTCTATATTCTCCCAGGTGGTAAAGCTACAACCCTAGACAATATCTTAAACTGGATCTGAGATACAATTTCTAATGAAAAAATTAATCCCAGGTGACATTAATTTCAATTGACAGATTATCTCCACAAAATATTCATCAACTAGCACATTTGGATTGACTCAGCACATTTCCTCCCCCACAATACATAACTATCCCAAAAACAGCATTTCATTTCTCAACTGGATATCTGTGTCTGATTTCACCAAGTATGTCTCCAATGTCACCCCCTCCCGGTCCCCTCGGTGATCTTCTCCTTGTATATACAAACAGACTTGGCACCCATCATGTCAAACAACACTTGCTAATTCTAACCCTGATATATTTAACAGAATTCCAAGCTACTTTAACTGCTCTATCCTGAAAAATATTCTACTTGATGAAGCTGTATATAAATTTAACTTACTTTTCTGAAAACCCCCAATAGTCTGGATTCAATTAGACCAAGAAGGAAAAATAATAACCATACTCTCTGGTTATCCACTCAAAACAGGCACCTGATGTACAAAAGAGATAAGGTTTGAAAAGAATGGTTAAAATATTGATCTCCCCAAACCTTCAACACTTTAAAGAACTGTTACCATACTAAAAGACAGATTATTGTAAATAAGAATAATCTACTTCAGTGACCCCTTATTAAACCAGTCTTCCAACCCTAAAAAACTCTGGTCTTCTGTTAACAATATACTCCATCCTGCAACATCCACCACTCCCAATCCTGCCCTAACTAACACTCTGTCCAAAATAGCTGCTCATTTTAACACATATTAAAGGCCTTACTATAGATTTTCTCCCAAAAATTCTGACTGCACTCTTCTCAGACAGAAAACACGCCCTGTTTCACTCTAAAACCCTTCCCAACCTCCTACATCAAATAGCTGTTCCTTAAAGTGAAACTCTGTTCTCCTTCAGTAGATAATCTCCCAGCAGAATACATCAAGATGACTGCCAGTTCCATAGGCTATCCTGTGTCTCTTCTAATTAACAGATTTTTAAGGAATCATACATTCTTTCTCAATGGAAAACAATTCTACATAATCCCTCTTCATAAAGGAAGAGTCTCATCTAATACAACCAATTTCAGGCCTATTGCCATATTATCCTCTATGTCAAAAATTCTGGAGAATTAGAGAATTGCAATCGCAACTTCTTCAACACATTCTTCAGGAAAAGCTGTTAACCCCCACACAGCATGGTTTTAGACCCACCTGTAGCACTAACATGACCTTATTAACTTTCACAGATACTATTTACAAAGCTAGAGATGAAGACAGACTTGTTTCCTTTGTATTCCTTGATCTCTCTAAAGCTTTTCACCTAGTCTTTCACCAAAAACTCCTCTATCAACTGTTTTCCCCTCTATCACAACTCACATTACTATGGTTTAACAGCTACCTACCGATAGATACCAGTCTGTTAAATGTCCCTCCACCTTTTCTCCCCTCCTTCCTTCCTGTCAATACAGGTATGCTACAGGGCTCCATTCTCAGCCGTCTACTCTTTATCATATTCGCTAACAATTTACATAAATCCATCAGCAAGCTTCCCGCATACAATACACTGATGATTCTTCCCTAACATACATTTCTGACAACCTAAGACATCTTCAGCGAACTACTCAAGAAGCATTTAACTCTGTTGCTACAAAATCCCAAAAAACTAAATTACTTCTCTTTTCTCCAAAATCCCATTTCCATTAAAAAACTTTAAAATTTCTTCCTTAAATAATACCATGATTGAAGTTACACCACATACAGAACTACTTGGCATGACACTCGATGACTACCTTAAATTCGATTTATATATCCATAACAACATCAAGAAAATGTATCAAAAACTCGGCATCCTGGATAGAGTAAAGTAATTCCTTACAGACTTTGGCAAGGTAACGCTAGCTACCACTTACCTTACCTTACCTTTTCTCCCAATTGGAGCTCCTATAATGACCAACCTACAAGCCTCACTTAGCTCCAAACTTGAACAGTGCTATAATAAAGTTGCCAGCTATTTAGCACCAAAAACACTTAACTGGCGAGGAGCTTCCTCACCACCTATCTTATACTCTGCTCATCTTAACCCATAAAATCATCCATACCCCATCTGCCTGCCCAGCAAATGAACCTCTAATCCAATACTATCTTCCAAAATTGTCCCCTTCAGTCAAATAATAAGCAACCGATTACTATCTACAAACCACAAAGGGCTGCTGTGGTCAGTCTCTATTCCAATAGTGTAGCTAAAACGTGGAATAAAATTCCTATATCAGTCAAGTCTATCACACACCTTCATCTTTTCAAACCATTACTAAAAGGCTTCCTCTCTGCCTCCTGACTTTGTCTCTTCTCTTCTAACACCTTTCATCACCTTTTTTATACCTCCTTTTAATGCACTAAATCGCTTAACCTACTTATCCCCTTCTAATTCCTCACTTTATTCTACTTCTTAAACTACTACACCTACTTCTAATTAAAATGAATAACCAAATTACTATTCCAGCACTACTTCTCTGTTAACATTCACATGTGTTTATGTCCTCCAATACCTCACTCGATTGTATTTCTTAAATTACTTTTACCTATCCTATATATCACTCTTACATCTGTGAAGTCTCAGTACAAGGACTGCAAATTTAATGTTTACACATATCGATACAAATTTTATTCTATTTTACTAGTGTGCTATGTATTCACTGAAACTGCATTATAAAATTTGTTATTGTATTATTGTAAATATTGATTGGATTAAATATGCTACCTTGGAGCTTATCTGACTTGGCCTCTGCTGAAAAAGGATACCTGTGCCCGGTCAGACTTTCCCTGTAAACAGATGTCAGTAAATAAATAAAATAAATAAGGGATTTGAACATGTTTGTAGTTATAGTTCTGACAGAAATCAGCATTTTAACAAAGCATATTTTTTCCTCAGTACAGAACATTTTAATGGCTAAAACCTGAAAATGTCTTTAAGAACTGACTTAACATATGGTACGAAGTATTAAATGCAGCGTTTTCCCATGACCTGTGGTAGCTGCATGTAAAGTTTGCATTTGTGAACTGTGATTTGTAAGTCGTAAATCAGATTCTAAACAGTTATACCAACATTCAAAAGCATGTGGAAAAGAACATTTGTTTCAGGAAGATTCTAATGTAATAAATGCACACAGCATGAAAACAAAACTTACTAAAGGAGTGCTGGTGACTGGGTGGGAATGTCCTTTTAATGTAAATGCACCTAACTCACAAAATCTAGCTTCACTGAAACACTTTTCATTCAGTCATAATAACACTGAAAAATTGGCATTAAAATGCAATAATATAGTTACTCAACTAATTAAATTATTTGATTTATTAAGCAAGTAAGAGGGATATTTGTCTGCAGAATTTTTTATATCTTTGGCATAAGTGCAAGGTTAAATGTAACATACATATGGTTAGGTTAAATGTAGCATACATGGTTAGGTTAAATGTAACATATATACGGTTAGGTTAAATGTAACATACATGGTTAGGTTAAATGTAACATATATGGTTAGGTTAAATGTAGCATACATGGTTAGGTTAAATGTAGCATACATGGTTAGGTTAAATGTTACATATATATGGTTAGGTTAAATGTAACGTACATGGTTAGGTTAAATGCAACATACATGGTTAGGTTAAATGTTACATATATACGGTTAGGTTAAATGTAACGTACATGGTTAGGTTAAATGCAACATACATGGTTAGGTTAAATGTAACATACATATGGTTAGTTTAAATATAAAGTACATGGTTAGGTTAAATGTAACATATACATGGTTAGGTTAAATGTAATGTACATGGTTAGGTTAAATGTAACATATATATGGTTAGGTTAAATGTAACGTACATGGTTAGGTTAAATGTAACATACATGGTTAGGTTAAATGTAGCATACATGGTTAGGTTAAATGTTACATATATACGGTTAGGTTAAATGTAACGTACATGGTTAGGTTAAATGCAACATACATGGTTAGGTTAAATGTAACATACATATGGTTAGTTTAAATATAAAGTACATGGTTAGGTTAAATGTAACATATACATGGTTAGGTTAAAGGTAACGTACATGGTTAGGTTAAATGTAACATATATATGGTTAGGTTAAATGTAACGTACATGGTTAGGTTAAATGTAACATACATGGTTAGGTTAAATTTATCATATATGGTTAGGTTAAATGTAACTTACATGGTTAGGTTAAATGTACCGTACATGGTTAGGTTAAATGTAACGTACATGGTTTGGTTAAATGTAACATATATATGGTTAGGTTAAATGTAACGTACATGGTTAAGTTAAATGTAACATATATATGGTTAGGTTAAATGTAACATAAATGGTTAGGTTAAATGTAACATGCATGGTTAGGTTAAATGTATCATATATGGTTAGTTTAAATGTAACGTATATGGTTAGGTTAAATGTAACGTACATGGTTAGGTTAAATGTAACATACATGGTTAGGTTAAATGTAACGTACATTGTTAGGTTAAATGTAACGTACATGGTTAGCTTGAATAGCCAGGCAAACAGCACGAGGTTCTAAAAAAATAGGGCACTTATTGAAAACCAAGTAGACAGAGGACAATATGCAAACACCATATTCCAGCTATCAGAGTCATGAAGCAGAAACCCTAACTACGAGCCAAAATGACACCTCTGCTACTGCTACTTTTTAGCCTCTTACTAAGACAGTCTGCAGTAAATGTGGACTGCAGATGCATTAGTGCAAGCGTAAAAACAGAAACCTGTCAGCACTGGGAAATTTCTCTTTTCAGTTTTAAAGGAAACTGAGCTGAACTCAATATATTGTTTTGCTCATCACGCAAAGAACATACCTGTAGTTTACATTATGTTGTAATTAAATCCAAGCCTCTGTATCAAAAATAAGTAATCTTTTGTTTCAGAAGAACTACAATCAATTTCTCTTTTAGGCTGCAGCATTTAGAAGCACTTACATAAGACTAGCATAAAGTCAAAGAAATGTGTCATCTTCAAGTATTTTAAAATGATCAGCAATAAAATTTTGCAAGAACAGATGAAGCTTGCTTTCTTTGTAATCTATGCTGGTTTAGAAGTCCAGTTTTCTGAGTCATGGACATATGGGGCTTCTTACAGGCCTTTCTAAACATAGAATCGTTCTTGAGAGCTCCGGATCTGACATGAATAGATTTTATAGTATAAACATGCAAGAGGTCAATGGAAAAGCTTATGATCTATTACTCCAGTGTGGTTGGTGCAAATGCTGGCTTGCTTAGGCATGCTGTGATGAACATATTACAGGCTGCCTGTCTTATGAAGAAAGAATGGATTTGTTAGTTTTACATATTACTTTATAAAACAACAAACTGAAATAAACATTTCATTCTGCAGGCTAACAGTGTTTTTTTAGTAGCTGTTGGTGGGGTGACAGTACACAGAAGACTGCTGAGTGACTGTGCTTTATGTATATGCATAACCATGTGTGTGAGGTGGTTGGGGGAAGGGAAGCAAATTGATTTTTCCTTACCAAGTAGCAGCAGTTCAATTCCCTCAGCACAAAAAACAGAGCTAGTAGGAATTTAATTATCTCAGAAGCCAACAGAACTTCAATCCTAATAATGACCTAATATTCAGAAAGCTAAATTGAAGGGAATTACAGTTCTGTTGTTGCAGCTATCCACACAACCTGGCATTCAAAAACACATTCTTACCTCTTCAGATATGTGGTTAACAACATATAAATGCTAAAGAGAAAATATACTTAAAATGTGGAAGGACAGTACATTACGAAACATCTATAAAGAATTACCAGGAATTAAAAGTGTTTTGTGGCTACAAATAACTATTAAAAGCTAATGTTACAATATGAGAAAAAAAGGCCAACGATGCACCTTTATCAGGAAAAATGACTGGGTAACAATTCTCTGACAAACCAGCAATCATCTCACAAATCAGGAGAGAGTGATGTGTCCAAGACAATCAGTTTAATGTTAATAGCCTTTCTCATTTTGCCAAGATCTAACATGTTATCCCTATTTATGGGGGAAAAATACTGAAAGGTAAAAAAACCAACAAAAATGGTGAGCACATCTTTCCAGAGTTTTGCAGAATGTCCAGATTTTTACTTCAGATTTTAGTCTGTTCTTCATAAAATTTGTGGTTTTCTGGTAATTCACTGAGAGTTGCAGTCACTAAACAGAAACATACATTTCAGTTTCAGACTCTATAGCCTTTAGAAAACCGATGCTAACTCAAATCCTGTTATTTTAGCAACTCTCTAGGTTTATAAAAGAAATATTTAAAATCTATCCCTATTTTTGGGCCGTTGTCACCCATTATTTTAAGCTCTGTCCAGATTTCCTGCACTAAGAGGTTAAGGGGGTAAGGGGGGGTTGACAGACACAAGGTACAGGGTTTGATTCAAACCTTGGGTTATTGGCTACACATAAAATGTCCCATCAAGGGAATTAGCCTAGTATTCACCTATGAACACTTCTTTCACTGCATTTGGAAAACCAAAAGGAATTCTCACATTTCAATTACCACCCTAAAAAAATCAGACTTGGGGTTACTGCTATTTTAAATTTAATATTATTAGCAAACATAGTTATACAGTTCTAGCAATCACAAAATAAATAAACCAAAATACACATGCATGTGTGAATGTGTACACACACACACACACACACACACACACACACACACACACACACACACATGACATGCTGCAATATGTTTTTATTGTATGAAAATATATACTGTCACACTGACAGCCCAGCTATCGGGAATTTTGTAAATAATTCTATGTCATTTGTGAATACTGATATGATTTATACAGATGTATGTGTAACGTACTAAGTTAAAATGTAACCACAGCATGCCCTATTGGAATAGAACAGGAATGTACCTGCACTATTGTAACTATTTAGATGTATATGTTTAATGGAAACTGGAACACAGGAGGTTAACTTGAAAAATGTCAGAGAAAACAGTTGCAATTAAATTGTTTTATTATTGTGTCATAAAATTAGTTTCAATGCAGCAAGGAGACAGGATGTCTAGAACTAGGATGCCTTCTGCATTGTTTTGTAAGTGTTTTATTGTGTTATGTCTCCTAGCTGTTGCAAACATCTGAAGGCTACGTATTTTTTCACAGGGAGATGCTAAATGCTTGTACTTTCTGGCAATGGGGGTTTAGCTTGGGAACTTTGGGAACTAAAGTTAGGTGACAAAAAGTGATGTCATCCAAGTTAACCCAGCAATAATATTTGATATTTGATATTAATTTAAGAACTCTCTGAGAGAGAGAGAGAGACTGGGCATTTTGTATTTTGTATTTGACCTAACAAGAACATCCACTCATCACTTCTGCCTGCATGTTGTTCTGTAAGTAATAAATCTTTTAGATTCAGATAGGAATATAGTGAAGTATAGCTTAGATATTTTCTTTATTTATTTGAGACTGTCCTGCAATGTTGTTTTAAATATTTCCTGCAATTTTGAACTCTGAAGTAACTGTGTTACTTTACTGAGTATTGTCTTGTTCTTTTATTATTTATTATTAAATGTAGTTAAACCTTTCAATTGTGTCTGGTCTGTTTAGAGATATTTAAGCTCTTAGAGTACTTGCATATCTATTTGGTGACACTGTACAGGCCACTCCTAATAGCTTGGCACTTTGTCAAAATGACCATTGGGATTAATAGTGACATTACAGAGTAGGATTGGACACCATTTGTTAAGGGCCTTAAAGTAGCTGATAGGAGTTGGCTGGTAGCAGTGAAAACTACCTATAGTCTGGGCAGAAGGGGGCATAGCCAGCAAACCTTTGCCAGCCTTTCCAAGGTATGTGTGTTTGTATATAAAACAAATCTCAAAGAGTGTGAGTGTCAGCTACTTGGGCAGGGGCATGAAGCACTGGTTGGACAGACAGGGTGCTGGAGGTTTTGGCTTGGCCACTCAGCTGAGATCTCAACCCTATAGCTGTGCCAGTTGGGAGTCTTACTGGGGATTTGGACAAAGAGGGAGAAACCAGTCCCAGACTGACCATAGTCTCTGTGTGCTCTTAAGGGAAATTGCACTTTACTGTGTGTGCACTTGTCATCCTCCCAGTGTGTACACCCCTCCCCACTGTTGCCAGTGGTGAGGATTGAGGCTCCTTGATTACTGGACCAGTGCAGGGGTGTCACATATACTACTAAAAAAAACACAACACCTCTGTCCTCATCCACCTACCTTCACACTCAAACCAATCCCCATAGCTTACATTAAATCAATACTCAGCAAACTCAAAACATGTTCCCCCATCAGCAGGCAACCTATTCCCCATCTTCCTAAAATTAGCTGCAAACTCTATTGCCTACTAAATCTCCATTCTTATAAATATATCCATCCAAGAGTCCATAGTCCCTGACATCTGGAAAAAGTTTTGCACCATACCCATACACATAAGAGGTCATTCCATCGATCCCTCTAATTTCAGACCCATTGCCATTATATCTCCTCTGTCACAAATACTGGAGAAGTGTATCCACAAACTATTAGACCATCTACTCCAAAACAATATATTTACACTCACACAATACGGCTCCCACCCAAATCACAGCACTGCTACTGACCTACTGTCTTTCATTCAGACCATTGCCAATACCCTTGACAACAACAGACTTGCTATTGCTTGACTTCTCAAAAACTTTCAACACTGTATCTCACAACAAACTTCTGAATAAATTCTCTGAACTCAACCTCTCCAACTCAACCATTTCTTGATTTTCCAGTTACCTCACTAATCAACTTCAATCAGTCAGATGACACATTGCTGTGTCCCCTTTCCTCCCAGTCTAAACTGGGGTCCCTCAAGGCTCCATACTTGGACCCTTTCTTGTCAACATCTTTACTAATAACCTATTCACGTCTGTTCCTCACTCTACACTGATACAATGCGCTGATGACGCTACCGTTATCTCATTCTCTGACATCTCTCTCAGCCTCACACCCTTACCCAGGAATCTCTACACTCTGTAGAAAGATGGCGAACTACCAACCAACTACTTCTAAATCACACAACAAATCCTCCTATTCCTACCTAAATCTCTCTCTACTTCCAAAGCCTCCTTCACCATCTCTTCCTTAAAAACACTATTATTAAAGCAGAACCTAATACAAAACTATTAGGCATTGTAATTGATGATCAGGAAAAACTAAGAAGCACAACAAACTGCAGAACTGTAATCCAAGCCAGTTGGCTAAAAAGAAGAAACCAGCAGAACTTTTACAGATTTATTATGTTAGCGCTTTCATTCACAAAATATGTGAACTTCTTCAGACAAAGAATACTTGTTTCTTTAAAATTTAAATAAAACTAGTACAATGACATCAGATCTCTTCCGCTGAGCCTACATAAGTTTTAAATGTAGCCTGCTTTTAAACATTTCATCCTTGAATAGATACTCAGACTCCCAATGTGCCAGCGCACAGTTGACGAAACTCCCTCCACAGGGTGGCCATATACAGTTTGTTTTTCCTGCATACATATGCAGGTATGTTTTCTATCGTTCTATATTTTTTAACATAGACTCCCTCTGAAGGGTTTGTTTTTTTATAGTTAATTGTGGCTGTTTGTCATACATGGCTCTGTGTGGATTTATAAATTGGCATATACATACCTTTAAAACTTATGTAGGGCCAGAGGAAAGGATGTAATTTCATTGTACTAGTTTTATTTAAATTTTAATGAAACAAGTACTCTTTGTCTGAAGAAGTTTACATATTTTGTGAATGAAAGTGCTAACGTAATAAATCTTTAAAAGTTTTGCTGGTTTCTTGTTTTTAGCCATCTGGCTTGCATTACAGTTTTATTACAACTGATAATCAACTAAAATTTGATGTTCGCATACAACATGCCATTAAAAAAGCAAACCCAAAACTAGGGCTACTCTACAGGAACAAAAAATTCCTCATTAATGAATCCAAGACCTGTACTAGCACAAATATACCTTCTACCCACCCTACTCTATGCCTCCCCTAACCTAACTAACCTTCAAACTAAGCTTATATCCAAACCTGAACAAACATACAACAAAACTGCTAGGTTCACAGCAAACCTACCCTATTGCTCACACCATTGCCTATCTCTATATGAACTGAGCGGCTAGAATGCCACCACCAACTCCTCCTCCCTGAACTACACTTGGCTACCTCCATCCTCTACAAGCCAACCTACTGCCCTGTGCTCTCCTCTCTTATCACTCCTTAAACTCCCAACTGCCCTCTTCGAAGCTCAGATCAACAACTCCTGCAAATCTATAAACCACCCCCCAAAAAAAACATAGGCAAACTACTCTACAGCTACTCTGTTGCCATCTCCTGGAACAAATTGCCCCTCTCCCTTAGAATGATACCCAACATAAACTCCTTTAAAAAAATTCTTAAAACTATTCCTGATTAATGAAAACAATTGCACTTGCCATGACCCAGCCTAAAACACACCCCAATGCAACCCCTATTAACACAGCTTCTAATATTTTTTCCTCCTCCTCCTGGCTATAAATTATTTTACAACTAATTTATTGAATTACTCAACGTGCCACTTTCAGCTGATCTGACCTCCCCCCCACTACTACAATTACTCTGACCCTCTAAAAGAGTATCCTCAGTAGCATGTCACAATTGATACTGACTGAATTGTACCTCTTTTGCTACTTGGAAGGAATTGTTCATAATCTACCAAATGTAATTAACAGTACTGTACTTCTGTATAGCCTATGTCTCTCGTTTGTGTCACTTGCCATTTTATAACATTACCGGAGCTTTTCTCCCTGGGTCTCTGCTGAAAAAGGACTCTTGCCCAGTCAGATTAACCCAGGTAACAACTATCAAAATAAAATATAATAAATAAACAATTAAATTAATAAATAATATGCAAGTTCAGGCTGTGTTGAGTTAATAAGTGTTTTATGAGTAAATTGTACTGCACAAATAATATAAAGTAAAACGTATCACAGTGCCCCAGTTGTAAGGTTTCTGTTTCATGGTAGCAGTCAGGATTCAGAGACCTGTGTGAACTATACATTTCCTGTCCACCCCCCCCCCCCCCCCCCCCCAAAATGGATTTACTCTAAGCACTCTGGTTTTGTACCAGATTTGAAAAATATGCTGGATGACTTGGCTAGCTGACACAGACATGCATTTACCCTTGCACTGAAAAAAGTGTTGACATAAGTTACACATTTATGAACGTGTTGGCTAAAACTAATCTGCAGCAGATCTGTTTGTTTACCTTTGTTTACTGGGTTAGAAAACAAATAAGTTAAATTAAGAGTCTGAGTTAAGTATTCAAAGTCATGTATATCCTGAAAACTGAACCTATTTTCAAATATTCATAGACAAGCCATTATCTATAAAAATTGTTGGGGTGGGGGGTCAAGTTAACAACTGAAAAGGCTTACTAGCAGATGTGAGAGATATGTAGTCCAAGCCTTTCAGGTTCACAAATGCAGTAAAATTCCACAGCTGAAAAACTCCCAGTGCATAAAAGTAAATTGAAATATCCCAAAATATTAATACTGAAAAGAACATGTTAATAACAAACAGCTATGTTTCTGACAGCAAAACAAACACTTCTTCAGGCATTTAATTTAAAATTCCCCTGAAAAAAATACTCACAGCAATTCATTAAAATAAGTAATATTAATAGGGCAATAGCCTATCATCTTTTTAGTTTAATCAGTTTATGTTTGCTAAAAAATAAGACATATTTCTTCACTAAAGATAAAGCCAGTCTGCTACTGACAGTACAGTTTATCTATTGCAATCACCACTGGTGGGCTCTTACTAATAGTTGTACTTATTACATGAAAACAATCGGTAAGCTACATTTCATTAATATTTCTAGCAATGATGTTATTATCAATGTCACATTTTTTACCTTGTAAGTGTTTGCACATTCATATATGTAGAGTTTTCATTTTTTTCCAGTACAAAACATTGTTTACAAACAATAATAGAAATTACCCCAGTGGTCTAGCAATCACAGCAAACATTTAAATAATTGTTTTTCCCCTGGATTCTGAGTGTTGATATACATTACTTTCTGGAAATAAAATTGTACTTTTTATACCTTATACATTTAATAAAGTCCCCTTCTTTCAAAGAAGGGTCTTGAAATGACATTGGTGAAAATAAAACAGTTGACTTGTTTAGCCTTTTAGTTAACGTAGAGGTTAAAAAAAACATTCACCGACGACTTGAGTTAACAGCACTGTTGTTTAACAAAATGTCCCAGTATTTTAATATTCTCAATAATGATACTTGTAGCAGTGTAAACTGTAATAAATCTAATGCGATTGTCTCAAACCGTTTTAACAGTGGATGGTGAAAATATATGATTACTCATAAATAATTTCTCTTCACCTAGTAAAATGGCAGGCAGCGTTCTCTCTCATTTTTTCTAAACATGGTGTTAACTTTGCTGAATTAGCTGTCTGCTGCAGTCTTCTCTTTTTTTCTTAATATAAGAAGGATGACAGATTTTCCAGGGTACAAATATATTTATGCTCACATTTTTATGTATAGTATGCTCCACAAAAGTACAGTTTTGTACCTACCATAAATGTAGATGTTCGAGTGCTAATACAGTTGCAGTAATCACAGATGGGTTCTCTGCCGTCAGGCAGGTCCTCGGTCGGCCGGATTCCAAAGTCTAGGTCCGGTGTCGGTTGTTGTCGCTTTCTTTCCTGACGTCAAGTAAGGCAGGGGTATATAAGACACAGCTGACGCCATTTTCTTCAGTCTTTCTTGCCCCAGATGTCAGGTGCCCCCAGAAGGAAGGCAATACATAAATTATATTTATATATATGCAATGCAATATAATCAAAAAACAGAAGTTGCAAGCAAATATACCATAGAAGGATAACCCAATCAGGTTGTATGAAGAGGGGTTAGGCCCTAGGCCTTTACCAAGAGGGGAAGGAGGGAGGGTAACCTGTACTGCAGCTGTATTAGCACTCGAACATCTACATTTATGGTAGGTACAAAACTGTACTATGTTCATCGTGCATACAGCTGCAGTAATCACAGATGGGTAGAATCCCAAAGCTACACACAGGGTGGTAGGCACTAGGTGGAAATGGGATGAGCCAGAATGCCCTGCAACACAGCAGTGGCAAAGCCTGCTCTAGTTTTGGAATATAAAGGCAGATGGTAGTGTTTTGTGAAGGTATGCACAGAACTCCAAGTGGCTGCCTCCAAAATATCTTTGGTAGGAACTCCTCTGAGGAAGGCTGTAGAGGTAGTTGTGGCCCTGGTGGAGTGAGATCTGATGCCTGTAGGGACAGATTTTCCATGATAGGAGTAACAAAACTGTATGCAGTGGCCTATCCATTTTGAAATTGTCTGTTTGGTAACTGGCTTCCCTTGAGCTCCTAGAGCATAGGACACAAAGAGTTGTTCTGTTTTCCTGAAAGGCTTTGTTCTGTCCAAATAATAACGTAGCTGTCTATGGATGTCTAAGGAGTGTAGCAGCCTTTCCCCTTTGTTTTGAGGATTGGGGTAAAAGGTAGGTAAGTGTATGGCTTGATTTAAAGCTACCCTGGATACCACTTTAGGCATAAATGATGGGTTGGTTCGAAGGGAAACCCTGTCCTGATGGAAGATGAGGAAGGGCTGCACAGCCATGAGGGCTTGTAGTTCCGAAACCCTATGAGCTGAGGTAATGGCCAGAAGGAAAGCTGTTTTCCAGGACAAATATTGCAAATCTGTTGAGGCAGCTGGTTCAAAGGGAGGCAATGTTAATTTTTCTAGAATGTAATTAAGATCCCAGGCTGGCATTGGTTGTTTCCTTGGTGGTCTTACATTCTTAGCCCCTCTGAGGAACTGTCTTAAGAGTGGATGAGAGAATAAGGGTGGATCAGTGTTGAATTCTGCAGAAATGGCTGAGGCATGGATTTTTATGGAGGAAAATGAAAGTCCACTGTTCAGCAGCTCAGCTAGATACTGTAATACCTGAGGCAAATTCAGTTTTCTAGGATCCTGGCCTTTTTTCTCATTCCAAGAGCAAAACCGTTTCCATTTTGCGGAGTAAGCCTTTCTAGTAGATGGCCTTCTGGCCTCCAAAATGACATCCTGCACCTCTTTGGGGAGTAGGGTCTGTTGTGTTGTTAAGGAATTTTCCATGCAGCGAGATTGAGTGTTTTCAACTGACTGTGAAGAGTTTTGTAGCTGTGTTGACTCAGTAGAAGAGGCATTAGAGGTAGGGGACAGGGAGGAGTATGCGTTAGGCTCCTCAGGAGTGGGTACCAGTGTTGTCTTGGCCAGTCTGGAGCAATCAGTATCATCTTCGGTCTGTCTGCTCTTGCTTTCAAGAGCACCTTGGGCAGAAGAGGCAGAGGTGGGAAAGCGTAAACTGTCCATGCTGCCCAACTGAATGAAAGGGCATCCACTCTCCAGGCCTTTGGATGAAAGGTCCTTGAACAGAACTTTTCCAATTGATGATTCCTGTGGGAGGTGAAGAGATCTATGTCTGGCCTTCCCCACGCTTGGATTATCTTTGTAAACACTTGAGGATGCAACTTCCATTCGTATGGATCTGTCATATTTCTGCTTAGATTGTCTGCCAGCGTGTTTTCCAAACCTGGCAAGTACTGTGCTTGAAGTTCGATTTGCCATTCCAGAGCCAAGTTCCAAAGTGTCATGGCTAGTCTGCACAGGGGGTATGAATGTGTTCCTCCTTGTTTGTTTATGTACCACATTACTGTGGTGTTGTCTGTTCTTATCAATAATTGTCCTGGATGCAGGAGGTCCTTGAAAGCTGTAATTGCATTTATCACTGCTAGCATTTCTTTTTGATTGATGTGAAGGTGCTTTTCCTTTTGGGACCATTTGCCCTGAATGCACCTGTCTGTCATATGCGCCCCCCAGGCGTAATCTGAGGCATCTGTTGTGATGACTTTATTTGCTTGAGGCTTGCAGAATGGGAGACCTGTGTTTGTTTGACACTCTTGGGCCCACCATAGAAATTCCTTTTGCAAACATGGAATTATTGGTATTATTGTTTCCAAACTGTGGCTGTGTTGAGACCATAGGTTTTTTAGGTACCATTGAAGTTTCCTCATATGCAACTTTGCACATGGTATTAAAAGAATGCAAGATGCCATGAAGCCCAGAGCCTGCAGGATTTTCCTTGCAGTAAGCCTGGTACAATTTGCTAGTATTTTGAAGTACTGAGTTAGTTGCCCCTGTTTTTCTGGCGTAAGATAGGCCATCTGAGTGTTTGTGTCCAAGTTGGCACCCAGGAAAGTTATTTTCTGAGATGGTGTTAGTCTGGATTTCTCTTTGTTGACTGTGTATCCCAGAGAATTCAGTAACCGTGTTACATAAGCCAGATGTTCCAGAAGTATGTGCTTGCTGTCCGCTTGGATCAGGCAGTCATCCAAATAAGGGTAAATTTGTATCCCTTGAAGTCTGCAGTAGGCAATTACTGATGCCAGGCATTTCGTGAATACTCTGGGTGCAGTAGATAAGCCAAAGGGCAATGCAGAGAATTGATAGTGGATTGAACCTGCAAGAAATCTGAGGTATCTTCTGCAGCTTTGTCTGATTGGGACATGCAGGTATTCCTCCTTGAGGTCCAATGTTACCAGCCAAAACTCCTTGCCCAGCATGGGAAGAAGTTGCTGTAATGTGAGCATCTTGAATTTTGGTACGAGTAAAAATGTGTTTAGGATGCATAAGTCCAAAATGGGTCTCCAGTCGGTTCCTTTCCTTGGTACCAGAAATAGCCTGGAATAAAAACCTTGACCTTGTTCGTGAGTAGGTACCTCTTGAATAGCTTTCATGTCTATGAGCTTTGAAATTTGTAGTTGTGCCTCTGCCCTTTGATTGTGTGGCAGGTTTGGCATGCCTCTCATTTTTGGAAGAGTGTGAAAATGAAATCTGTAGCCTCTGTTTATAACGTCCAGGATCCATTTGTCTGTTGTAACAATATGCCAATTTCTTGTAAATAATGCCAGCTTTCCTCCCAAGGGTGCTGCCAGCTGAGACTTGCTTGGCATGGAAAGGAGGAAGTCATTGGGTTTGTTTCCTGCATTGTTGTGCACTGTCTTCTCCACCTCTTGGTGCTGGAGTTTGCCATTGCCTGCCTCTATATGATCCTTGTGATTGTCCTCTGCCCCTTGTGCGCCTGTATCTACCTCTTTGGGGCTTGTCCGTGGCTGGAAAGGACCAGTTTTTAGAAGGCCAATTTCTGCTAAAATGTGGTGGTTGAACCTGTAGAAAAGCTTTGACAGATTGCATAGATTTGGCTTTTTCTTCCATTTTCCGTAGTATCTCCTCAGCATTAGTATCAAATAGCACATCCTTTTGTAAAGGAGCATCTAGTAGTTTAGCTTTCACATGATCAGGCAAGATTTGTTCCCTAAGCCAGGCATGTCTACGAATGGCTGATCCTGTAACAGCAGCTCTACTTGAGGCCTCTAGGGCATCATAAGGAACTCTTTGACAGAGAGAATCGCGATGGACAACGAGTGTGCCCCAACCAGCCAGTAAGTAAAAAAAGAGAGAGAGCCAGCACACGTAGTTCGGCTTCTTCCAACAAAAAAAGATTAAACAAAAAAAATAATACATATATATAAATAAAAAATACCATACAACAAACTGGTTTCATCTATCATCATATAGCCTTTGTCAATGCTGCATATTGAAACAAGTAAAAAAAAGCATCATAGCCACATTGTAAGGTGTGTTTACCCACTTGTTCTGCACTATGCATCATATCCTGCAACTCCTTCAAATCTGGTTGTTCAGGTTGAGACATTTTATTTCTTAATTGTGATAACAGAAACTGCTGATATTTAAGCATATGGAACTGACAATTTAAGGCCCTCATGGCTAGGGTGGCCGAGGTATATACCTTTTTTCCCCACCTTTCTAAGGATCTTGACTCTCTTTCGGAAGGTAGTGGATTCTTAGCAGTAGAGGCCTTCATTCCCTTGGGGCCTTGAGAAATGGTTTCAGGGTCAGCATTATGGCTTTTGTAAAGAAATTGGTGAGAGTTAGGAACTCTGTAGTACCTATCAGGCTTGATTGGGGCAGGAGTCAGGGAATCCGGATTAAGGCAAGCCTCCGAATAAACATCATCAAGTATGTCCAAGACAGGAGGTATCGCCAGAGGTCTGTGTTGAGGTAACAAAAGAAATTCTCTAAGTCTTTTCTTGGAATCAGAAAAGTCTTGGCCTTCCCAATGGAAGTGTTCCCTCAAAGTGTGCAAGGTTTCCCCAAAAGAAAAATCCTCTGGAGGAGATACAGAAGGAATGGACTGCTCTGCATCAGAATCTTCAAAAGGGGAGTAAGAGTGTTCCTCTACATCAGAATGCTCTGAAAAAATGGAGCCCTGATCAGAAGAGGGAGAATCTTCCTCCACTCTGGGTCTCTTATCTGGAGGGAGTTGGGAACCCCTGATAAGAGTAATTAAATCCTCAGCCATTTTTAGCATCTGCTTTTTAGGCATGGGGCCTGGAGATGGGCCCTGTGCAACAGGTCTCATGGGATGCCTGGCTGATTTGGACTTAGTAAAGGCTTTAATGGAAAAGGAAGATGAGGGTCTAAAGACACCATGGGTGGAAGTGGACCTGTCCACATTAGGAGGCTCAACGCTCACAGTGGCTACAGTGGTTGTAGTCTGGGTATGGGCCGAGGTACCTGCGGTCTTGGTTACAGAAGACACCGCCAAAGAAGTGTCGCCGGTAGTCAGGGACTGCATAGGCGTCTTGCTGAGAACCGGACCACGTGTAGCCGGTTTTGGTGTGGTGTCGGTGGAGACCGCGGGCCTCGCGTGTCGGTCCTTGTCCTTGCGTTTTTTGGACAAAACAGTAGTCGGAGTCTCCGACGACATTTTATAATCAAAGGCTTTACCAAAAAAGTGTTGGGTGAACTCTGCCCGACGCTTAATAGTGCGTTTATTGAAAGTAGCGCAAAAGTGACAGCCTGAGACGCCGTGGTCTGGGCCTAAACAAAGTATGCAGAGGGAATGGAAATCCTTATGCGGTATTTGCTTCCCACAAGAAATACAATTGTTAACTTTTTCTGACATCGGTCTGAGGCAAGAAAAGTTTCCCCAACAGGGTACTTAGCTTTAAAGAAGACTTCGGTTTCCAATTTTTCGTAAATTCAGGAGCTGGCCAACCAGCACTTGCGAACTGCTTCTGCTTCGGGCACCGCACGGCAAAAAAGACTGAAGAAAATGGCGTCGGCTGTGTCTTATATACCCCTGCCTCATATCATTGACGTCAGGAAAGAAAGCGACAACAACCGACGCCGGACCTAGACTTTGGAATTCGGCCGACCGAGGACCCACCTGACGGCAGAGAACCCATCTGTGATTACTGCAGCTGTATGCATGATGAACATCTGGACATAGTGAGCTAGCCATGTAAGTTGGTAAAATACTATATCGCTTCTACATTTATTATCTGTAAGATGTCACAAACCTAAAAAGCTTGGTCTTCATTATCCTTTAGGACAGGTATCCTCCTGGAAGGCTGGCATGTTAAAATATATCATTGATTACAGAAGCCCCAGACAAAGATAAGGATCTAAAAACAATGTCCAATTTACAATGTCTAGCAAAGGTGTCGAGAGGGGACCAAGTGGCTGCTGTACAAGTGTCATCTAAAGGTGTGTCATGTAAAAAAGATATGGAAGTGTCAACAGTATTAGCTGAATGGGTATTGGGCAGGCTGATAACTTGTTCCCATACCCATGGCAAACAAAAGGCCTAACTCCATCTCACACCCATAGCAAACAAAAGGCCTGATAACTCCATCTCAAACCCATGGCAAACAAATGGCCTGATAACTCCATCTCACACCCATGACAGACAAAAGGCCTGATAACTCCATCTCACACCCATGACAGACAAAAGGCCTAATAATTCCATCTCACACCTATGGCAAACAAAAGGCCTGATAACTCATCTCACACCCATGACAGACAAAAGGCCTGATAATTCCATCTCACACCCATGGCAAACAAATGGCCTGATAACTCCATCTCACACCCATGGCAAACAAATAGCTTGACAACTTCATCTCACACTCATGGCAAACAAAAAGCCTGATAACTCCATCTCACACCCATGGCAAACAAATTGCCTGATAACTCCATGTCACACCCATGGCAAACAAAAAGCCTGATAACTCCATCTCACAACCATGACAGACAAAAGGCCTGATAATTCCATCTCACACCCATGACAGACAAAAGGCCTGATAATTCCATCTCACACCCATGACAGACAAAAGGCCTGATAATTCCATCTCACACCCATGACAGACAAAAGGCCTGATAATTCCATCTTACACCCATGACAGACAAAAGGCCTGATAACTCCATCTCACACCCATGACAGACAAAAGGCCTGATAACTCCATCTCACACCCATGGCAAACAAAGGCCTGATAACTCCATTTCATATCCATGGCTATAAGACCAGTGAGTTCGACAGAGGTTGATTACCATTTGCCCTAGTTTCTATGAACCAAAGGAAATAAAGGGACGATGATCCTTTCTGGAAGTTCTTGTTCCTGCCCATATAATGCTTACTACCTGTGAATAGCCATACAATGCTGTTGGTATTCTCTTTGGTCAGAATAATCTGCAGAACACTGGAAACTTAACAGACTGATTAAGGTTATACTGAACAACAGCCTTTGGCATGAATGAGGGACTGTTTCTCAAAGGAACCCTTTATTTAAGGAAAAAACAGGTAGATGGGGTTGACATGCAAATCTGGTAGCTCAGACATCCTTCTGACTAAAGTCCCTGCTACAGACACTTTGGGTCTTCAACTCTGCGGGTGCTATTGGGTCAATTAGAGGAAAGGTTAGTTTCACCAGAATAAAATATAATGAAATATAAATCTGGGGGGGTGCTTTTTTCTGATAGGAAGCACCATTAGGGAAACCCTTGCACACTTTTAGGGATGCTTGAGAAGATAAATTCTGCCCAGCATGAACGTTGGGCAAGGTAGCCAAATATCTGATGAAAAGCTGAGGTTTGAATTAAAACTTTCTGATAAAAATTAATGAACCATGGAGAACAACGGCTGAAAAAGATGCAGGATGTGGTGTCCAGTCTACATTAAAAACTTTTCCACTTGTTCATGTAAATCTTCTGGGTGAGAGTTTCTGTGATTATAACAGCATATGCATCACAGTGCTGCTCATCAAACCCTAGACTCCAGGTTATCAGTTGAATAGAGACCAAACAGCTGTATCAAAAATCCACCAAAAAGAACACCACTGTTGAGCAAAAAAACTTTTATACGACACAAAGCTTTCAGGTTATACACCCTTTCTCAATGCTTAATACAGGTTCATTAAGAAAAACAATTTAAATAAGAGCCAAAAGTAATCACATGACATGCAGCCCAAGAGTCATATGATCAATATAACAACTTGTCAAATACGTTTAAGACATACAAAAATGTACAAAAATGTATATATAAAATAAAATACATAATTATATACATATATAAATACAAAAAATACAAAAAATATAAAAATTAAAAAATATATAAACTAAAACATCATTAATTAACTTCATTACTTTAACTTAGTATGCTGTATTCTAACCAAAATAGGCTTTAAAGAAACAGCAGAATTTAAACCAGGTGGAGTATCAGCTGACAGTCTAATAATCCATTCAAACTCTCTTATTTCTAGGAAGTTTCCAGTATCACCACCTCTGTTAGATGTATAAACTTTATCAACTGCCCTTAATTTAAAACTATGATTTAATCCATGTGTATTAATATGTTTAAATAAAGCATTATTCTCACATGCCCTCCTTATCTCGGATTTATGCTCTATTATACGTTCCTTCAATTTTCTAGTCGTTTTCCCTACGTAGAAAGAGGAACAGGCAGTGCAAGTTGCAAGATATACTACATTACTAGCTGTGCAAGTGGCTGATACATAAAACATAAAGGTCTTATTTGTTATTGGATGCACAAATACACTATTCCTATAGGTATTATTGATATCATTATGCATGATATCACAACAGCTACAATTTCGACAACAGAATGTGCCCTTCTTTTGCAATCTGTGTAGGCCTTGCATATCTTCCCTAAAATCTTTATAACATAACATATTTTTTAATGTCTTCATATTTCTATATGCAAACTGTGGTCTGTTGCCTAAAATTGCCTTAATCTCATCAGATGCCATCAACACCATCCAATATTTATTTATAACATTTTTGACCAAGTGTGCCATAATGTTATAAGATGTAACAGATCTCACATTTCCGTCCCCCAATAAAACACGATTACTATTACTTATATACTCATCAGATGATAAAAAGATAGGTTTAAAAGTAGTTTGCCTATCATTTATTACTTTGGTCTTAACCTCAGTCAGGAGATCAGTTCCATAACCACTAGCCATAAATTCTCCACATGTATCACCTATTTGATTTAAAAAACATAGATCATCTGTATTTAATCTACTTATTCTAGCTAGTTGTGCCTTAACCACACCTCTAAAGACATGGGGGGGGCATGCATACTGGAACCATGGGCTGCGTGTTATGTGATTACGTTTGGCTCTTATTTAAATTGTTTTTCTTAATGAACTTGTATTAAGCATTGAGAAAGGGTGTATAACCTGAAAGCTTTGTGTCGTATAAAGGTTTTCTTGCTTATCAGTTGAATAGCCCATGTCAGAAGGGTACTAAAGAAAGGGTCTCTTCACAGGCAGTCTAAGAGTATGCTCATAGGTTCCCAAGTTCATAGGTTAGTACTAGGCCTACCTAATTTCTCTTTCAAATGTGATAATAAAACCCCATGCCTTGTATTTGTGAGGTAAACATCTTAACCATTATGCCACCCCAACCACAACCTGAACCCCCCAACTCCAGAAGTTTCAGCCTGAAACCTCTTCAAGAAACGCCTTGGCACAGTAAAGACTGACCTTTAGGATAAATTTCATCATTGTAGGAAACAGGTGAAAAGCAGAGTAAACCTTGAGGTCACTCTTAGACTAACACTTCCTTGTTCTGTCCATTGTGTGGTGGGACCAGAAAGAAAATCTTCAAACATTCGGTGTAGATCAGACAAGCAAAGGGATCACAGACTGAGAACCCCCTCTCAGGAGCAACATTCTGGCTGTGGTCAGGAGGAGTGACCACTCATCAGACATCAACAGAAAATGTCCGAGTTTGTTGCAACAGCAGTGTCTACCCATGAATATGCATGACAATGCATGACAACCAGAAAACTGTGGGCTGACATTTCCCACTCCCACACTTTAATTTCTGAGAAAGGGGTAAGACCTCATCCTGCCCTGTTTGCTGACATAGCAGACTACAGTCATATTGCCTGAATGAGCATCCAGTACTCTAGAGGATAAATGTCTAAAATTCCTGGGAGGTCAACAAGATTACTCACACCTCTAGAACACTGATGTGCAAGGATGATGCCTGTAGAGTGACTGTCCCTTGGAGAATATGCAGCAGTGCCCGTGAGTGCAATTACAACCCTAGGCAAAGACCTCTGTAGTTAATATGTTCAAGTGGTAGAAGCAAACGGTTACTATCAAGATTTCCTGGACTGCAAAAAAAAGCATGAGTGATGCTGACCAGTCCCCTGGAGGGCCTGAGTGCTATGACCACTTTCCTAAGTGTCCACTTTAAAAGCCTTATGCATAATCTGGAGAATGAGACCACAAACTCTATGGCTGCCATATACTCCAGAACTGGGGCACAAAAATGTGGTCATACTTTACTCTGGGAAATGAAGGAAGAGACTGACTAAAACATACTGCCCTGAGGTAACTGAACGACATCAGCTTTGGTATTGATCAACATTACTATGAACAGAATGTCCTGTATGGGGTTGAGCTCTGATATCACCACATAGATGGTGACCCTCACCTAAAGAAATTACAAAAGCAGGAGATCTATGTTTTGAATGAAACTGTCCCTTGTAGATGACACTAGATGCTATTATCTAGGCAAGGAAAACCCCTAATGCCCCTGAGGCAGAGGTACGTCCAGATACCCATGAGGCAGGGGTAAGCCCAGATACCCCTGAAGTAAAGGTAAACTCAGATGCCCATGAGGCAGAAGTAAACTCAGATGCCCCTGAGGTAGGAGTAAGCCCAGATACCCCTGAGGCAGTTTTAAGCCACCACTACTGCCATGCATTCAATGAACTGGGAAGCAGAGGTGAGACAACTGTCAGGGATTAAAATGGTAGTGACTGGTCCACATTCTGGAGTGTACTGACCCCTGGGATGCTTTGTCAGTTTCTATGTGCAGATAAGTATCATGAGTGTTGAAGCCTCCTCTTAACAGACATGGGAGGATGGACTGCAGCATAACCATGACAAAGGATTATTTTGAGATTAAACTGTGTAGTCTACTGAGATCTACAATGGGTGTTTAGATTTTGATCTTTTTCAACACTAAACAAATGTAGAATAAAATCTATATTCTTTCTGTTGTGCAGGGACTTCTTGGACATTTTGTTTTACAAGGAGCTTCTGTAACTTGTCCTTTGTTTGTACTTTTTCATGGGGTGGCACAGACATTCTGACATGGACTTGAAAGGGAAGAATCATTGATTTTTTTTTTTTGATGATCTTCCTTTTCCACTCCTCTCTGTACATCTTGCACCATTCTTGGCTCCAACCTCCTGCTGACTGCCGGCAAATGAAGATGGTTGGACTGGAGTCAAGAATGGGGAGAATCCCCTTAGATGGACTTCAGAAACCACGCAAATGCTGAGAGCTTCAACTTTCAGAACAGCAATGTCGATGGTGTCTGGATGGAAAAAAAAATTCTGGTTCCTGAAAGCTCTGTACAGGGCACTAGAAGGCTGTCTTTCTTTGGCTTCCCAGTGTCCTATGAAGAGCGGTTCAGGACAATGAGATGTAATTCCATCAGCCAAAAGGGGCTGTCCTTAGTTCTTCATGCTCTGGAGATGTTGGAACATTTCAGACCCAAACAGCAAAGGACTACTAAAGGTTGCATCCAGGGTAACACAGGCTTATCCCTACAGCCTGCAGGCATTTCTACAGTTACCTCCTACTGATGCCTCTAGGCAATAGGCATCAAATATTGTTTGTTCATATTTGCAATAATAATTCCAAAACCATGCTATACACCAGGTACAGTAAATTCTCAGTTAACTGGACCTCAAGCAACCAGAACTCTCAAGCAACCAGAAAAAAAAATCGAAGAAATACAGTGCAATTTTCATGTGTTGCACTTTCTGCCCCCCCCCCCCCCCCCCCGCATACACACAGAAACATACCTTATGTTTTTAGAGTTTTAAAAAGTAAGACAGGAATACATTCCCTCTCTCCCTAACCCAAGAACAAGAACAAGTCAAACCAAACAAATAGTATAGGGTACAGTATTAGTCAGGCCTATTTTTAATAGTAACGCTAAAGCAACCAGAAACTACAGTTATCCGGCATCTACCAATCCCCATGTGTGCTGGTTAACCGAGAGTTTACTGTATCAGAAGGTTTCATATTAAAGCACACTTGATGATAAACACAACTGTATTGTCACTTGACTTGTGTCTAATGCAACTAAAGAGATATTGAATATTATTTGTACACTATTTGTATTGCAATAATTTTCATATTTCTCTAAATATCTTAACATTCAGGTAACACAGACAGACAGAACTGCATAGCCTCATATGAAAGTTCACAGCTGTATAAAGAAAATCCTGTTGGCATTGGGTGACTTGCTTAAATAGTTACTGAGATATCATAAGCTGTTTATGCAACATTACACAATAAAACTTCACTGCCTTTATTTGGGCTTATAAAATCCAGTTAAAAGCATCAAACTGGATGAATGCCACCAATGTAAATATTAATTTATCCTGAGTAGTCTAACATTTACACTGTTCTAGTAACACTTACGGTTCCAGAGATATGAATATTTGCTTGAACTGTAAGATGATAATTTTTTTATTTTAAAGGCTCAAACCACACCCACTGGGAGTTAAAAGTACACACACGAAAGAGCTGTACTGGAGCGAATCAGTTAACAGGCTTCCTTTGTTTCAGGAATGCCACATAACAAGCCTGGAAGTAACAGAGGCAGGAAGTATGTTACTAAAGATCATAGAACTGATCAGGAAAGTAAAAGCGGGAACTGCTGGAAACCATTAAGACGCAGGACCAAAACAAACATGCTTTTGAAGCACAAGAGCATGCCAGGCATTCAGGCAAGCTATTTTTGGACTATTTAATTATTGTAATGAACTAGACAGGGGCTGTAGGAATGGCCTATTTAGACTTCAGTAAGACATATGGAACAGTATCTTTCAAAAGTTAGTAAAAAAAAAAAAATAGGTAGTCTTGGAATGAATCCCACAATATTATTATTAATATAACATTGGTTAAAGAGTGGGGTACTGAGGATAACAATAACTGGGGTTTATGAAAAAGAAATGACAGTTAAAAGTGGGGTGGCACACACGTCATATCTGACTTTGGTACTTTCTAATAGTTTTTACAGAGACATTACTAGGAATTAATGTATATGCATTTGTGTTAAAGACACAACCATTTAAATCAGGGTTGCAATACAAGAAAGGTTAGAATGAATGAAAATGAATTTGTTGACATGGAAAAATAGCCTGAACATGACAGCAGACATTTAAAACAAACAAACAAACAAACAAACAATATGTTGAGCAAACAAAACCATACTAAAGCAGTATCAAAAATACAAGCAGAAATTGACTTTTGCTACTAATTAATGTTAGGCAAGCAATGTAAGAAAATATTAAAAAGGCTGCTGGATTGCCAAAAAAAAAAAAAAAACATGACAGGATAAAACAGAAAGTTATTTTCTCTATTAATGGCCAGTAAAACCCCATTTCGAGCTCTATATGTAGATCTATGGGAATGCAGGGACACAGAAAAAAAAATAAAGGTAGTTGTGAGAAGGACAGAGAAGACAACTGCATCATCTACAGTGGACAAAAATTAAAAGTAGTCGATTAAAGACAATCTGCTTCTTAATAACTCATAATGGAAGTAGGAAGGGAGAGACAGTTTCTATTTGTCAACAAAGTTAACATAGGTAAGGCTTTTAAACAATAACTGATTCAAGCCATGCAAACAAATAAACAATTAAATTGATTAAGCACTTCCAAGACAACAGAAACTTATAGAACAGAAGTTATGTTTTCACTGTCATTTGAGGCATCTTCAGAGCAGAAATTATTCCATCACTTTGGAAGTGCTTAGCTGCTTTTGTATCATTTTCTTTCACATGTTCGACAGAAAACAGGGTGAACAAAGTAATATCTTCACTTATGACAGACATATACAAAGACATGCACACATGTCCTTGTTTCTGGACAGCAGCAGAAAAGAAAGAGAGAGAGAGAGAATTACTGCATCAGTGCTGTAACAGATTCTGTGGAGCATGTAAATGAACAACTTTGGTTAGTCTAAACACAATAATAAGAAACAAGAGCTGATATATCATGACCTAATATAAGATGAGAGAGGAAAAACAGTCTGAAAACCTGCTACCATGGCAACTTCTTAAATAACAGATTGCCTTCTCAGGAAATCATTTATCGGCTTCCACCTACAGAGTCTTGATGCAGTGCGAGATGGAGAGACCCTGAGGATGCCCAGAATAAGAGAAGTATAAGAGGAGCCCCCATAGTAAAAGGAAGCTACGTCCTGCAACTTGTAACAGGCAATACGCAGATGTATTCTTTAATAAAAGCATAGCCACAAATCAATTTACCATGAAAGCACCAAATGCCACTAAAGACACACTGAAAAACATGCTGCAGAAAGGCATTATCCTAGTGAAAAGGCTTCTGTATCCTAGGAATTTCTTACCCTGGAAAGTAAACATTGACAACAAGTAATAAAACACATCTATTTTAACTACTACAATAACTTCTTTTCAGACAATGAAAACAAAATGAGTGTTTAAACTTGTAGCAGCTCTCAGTAAGACACTAGGGAATGAAAACAAAGGCACTGTTTAAACTTCAGTTCTAAGTATGGAAAATACAACAACGCAAAAGCCTTTGTGTGTATAAATAAACAGGATGATAGGCAGACCAATTAAATATAAATCAGGGCACCAATATGAGACAAAAGGAGTAAACTCTTTCTTTGGAGACACATTCTTTTCTAAAATATAAATAACATGCTAATGTAAGGGGCCTGTAACTCATATTTATGTTTTCTTTTAGAAATAGCACCTGCTAACAAAATTCACTTTAATGACAATAAAAAGATCTTACAAGCATGGACAGCTTTAGGCTTTTGAGGACCCCTGTTGGAGGGGTGCAAAACAGTATTAAACAGACAGTAAACCCAAATGTAGGAGTAAAAAGGATTGGGCCAATTAGAAGTACAAGAAATCTTACATTCTCCCTATTAAAATAATAACGTATTTAGAGAACATCGCTATTTGCAGGTCCTCCTCCCTCTCTTGTCACCATTAAGAAACACTTTGAATAAGACTTGAACTCAATAAAAAATGGCTAAACTCACACCACTTAATCTTCAAGTAGAAAATAAGGCTATGCTTTTTGGAACACTATGAAAGCTCTCCAAAATCAGCCCAACCTGGCCATATGCCACAGCCAAAGTACCACCTTGGAAACTGTGTCCGAATGAATGAATAAATAAATACATAAATAGACACTGGGGCACCCAGAATGATTAACAAACTTTAAGACTTCTAGGATTAAGGTGTCCAGAGCTCCTTGGAAGGCTTAACAAAGTTGGAAGTGGGTCAGCCTTTTAATAAATCCAAGGGCATTCTTATCGCTTATCATCCGGCAGTGGGCAGAGAGGTAAAAGTTGTGAGCTTTACTTCCTGTGGTATAAGGTTCAATTCCCTCAGTCCTCATTTGCCCACTGTATGACCTTGATCAAGTCACCTAACCAGACATTGCACCCCTAAAAGGGGCTATGTGTCAGGTTAGCCTACCTGGTTAACAAATAGAATTATTATTATCTGCTGCAACCAGTCACACAACATGTATAAAGATTAGCTGAATTAGGAATGCTGCACTAGGATTTATAGAGTCAGAAAGTACTCATGTAATCAAGTATTTTTGAATTAAAGGATTGAACTTTCGAAGGATACAGTGTATTTCATTTACCCTACAGTCTGGATAATTTTGCTGCTTCTTTCCTAGCTTGTTTCTTTGACTTTTGGAGTTTGTTTGTCGTGTTTTCCACTGTGGCATGGCTGAAGGGAATGCCAGAATCTGTTTGAAGAAATGGATTTAGCGAGCTTCCAGCAGTCCATGGGAAGTCTTACCCTACTTGTTCAGCAATTAACACAGCACATGGATGAATATTCTTCTCTGCCTTGTACACAGTCAAGCTGGCCCAAGGACAGCCAAAGGCATATTAATCCCCTCTCTGCTTCTGAGCGTTCAAACAGGACAACAGGTAACAGTTTGTTGTCAAGTAACATTTCAGTGGTTAATGCTGTTTCTGACAATTTAACATTGAGTCTGACTCAATACATATTTAAACAGCCTCCCTGTCTTGAATGAATGGTTGCAACCCCATTTCAGTTTTTCAGTTATTCAACATACTGAAGCTAATACTGTTATTGACAAACTTAGTGAATTTGATTATAAATTGTCTAAAGTAAAAAGGT
>NC_056745.1:1428431769-1428466260 GCF_019279795.1 Protopterus annectens
AAGTGCTTCACCAATATACTCAATACAGAAGAAAACATGACAGAAATTACACTGACAAGACCTTCTTCTTCTTTGGAAAAGCTCTAGGGTTGATGGAGCATAGTGCAATTGTATTTTCCAACCTCTGGTTCTAATGCATATTAATGCATTCTCACAGGTATACGGTCTTATCATTCTTTTACTGTTTTAAGAAACTGCAAGAAATGTAAGACATTTGATTCAAAATTAAAGAAAGAAAAAAATAAATAAATCACTTGAGCAAAATGGCAGCACCAGTCCAATTTCCTTGATGGCACTATCAGGAACATCTCCCAGTCTGCAGAAACATGGCGCAGTAGAAGAGAAGCTCTTGAACCACTGTAAAAAAACAAAAAGCTCCAAAAGCTCTCATTGAGCAATCTTAAAACAGGGACTGATAAATTTGCATCTTACCATCCAGCTTAAACCCATCACTGTGTACTTCCCTAAAGGTAATTTGCATTAAAATATTATTTAACTATAAGTCACTGAAAGACTGCTCCCTCTATTTTGCATCCCCTGAAAAGTGCCCAGGCAATAAATTCTTGATTTAATGGTTCACTCAGTGCTGTGGCTATAAATGAAAATCTGTACTCCTGGAAGACTCCAAAATCATGGGACCATTTTGAGGACTCTGCATTTGTCTGTAAGCTATGAAACTATCTTTCTGAAAATCTGCAGCAAATCTCACATAAGATGGTATTCAGGAAAGCATGAAATATTCATCTCTGACTGCAGTTGCCAACATCTTATCACCTGAACTGTTCCTTCTAGTTTCATTTCTTCTGACCTGACAACAGACCTACATTTAAAATATGTTTGACTGGTAAGTAAAGTGTTAAATTCTTGCTATGTAACTCCATGATGCAAAAAGAAAATTCTTTGAATTTATTACTTTGCAAACTATTGTTTATTCACTTTAAATGTTTTACCTTAACCACTTATTTTTCACCTGGCTTTATTAATATCCTTAAGTGTATACCCTCTACATTTGTTCTTCAGTGATTTACTATAGTTTGCCAATGTTTATGTATAGAACCTCTGTATATCTCATGAATGTACATGTTATTTGTTGTGTGCTGGGCCTAGATCAAAACTGATTGTACACACGCCTACGACTGAGTATTAATTTCCTTTGTAAACATTGCTCTTGCTTCTTTCACACTTCGTATGTTGCATGCGTTTTATCTCTGTGGGTGGAGTGTTTCTTCCCATGCCTCATCTGAAGATACATGTATAACCAAAGTTTGAGCAGCATAAAGAGAAGGGCTTCTGCAGGAATCAGTGAAAAGTCAAACCTGAGTGTCAGCACAGAACCCCTGCTGCTGTGATACTCATGGAAATGTTTCAGAACATCAGGGTGTATACTTCTCAACTGTCCAGGTTTTCACAGAATGTCCAGATTTTTGTCTCATATTTTTAGTCTATTCCTCATAACATTTGTGATTTTTTGGATAAATCACTGATGACTGAAGTCACTAAATAATTACGCACACTTATATTTCAGACTTCACATACTAAAGAAAATGCATGCTAAAAGATCCACATTGCTGCAGCACTGACTATTGGGTAGTCCGCTGTCCCAGTCGGCCCCAATACAAAAGTATAGGGCCGGCGTCGGTCAAGCGCATTGACGCCAGAACAGGCGAGGAGTACAAATCATGATGACCGGCGATCATCAGTCTTTTCTTTCCCTTTTTGATGTCCAGAGACCCTAAAAGAGAAAAGAAAAAAAAAAAAAACACAACACACCAAACACCCCTGTACCAACTATATATACAGTATATACAAAGTAAGAAAGGTACAACAATCCCACACCACCACCCACCCACCTAAACACAGAGGGGAGGAGGGATTGACTGCAGCATGCAGCAATGTAACATCTTGAACATCTACATTTATACGTACTGTACTACTGTTTCTTCTTCTCACAACAACATGCCCTGTAAAATAGCAGTGGCAAAACCAGCCCTAGACTTAGAGTAGAGGAAAGTGGAATGAGGTCTAATCCCAGCTGGAATCTCTTTACCATGATGGGAGTAACAGAAAGCAATGCAAACCCAATCCACTTAGAAATAGTTTGAAAGAAACAAACAACTGCTGAGACTGCAATGAATAGTCTGGTTTAAAGCCACACTAGAAACCACTTTAGGCAAAAGGAGGATTAGTGCATTAAAAACCCCCTATCCTTATGGAAAATCAAGTCTTGGAGAGGTAATGGCCAACAAAAATGCAGACTTGCATGAGAAATATTTCAACTCAGCAGTAGCTGCAGGCTCAAAAGGTTGTAGAGTGAGTTTCTCCAACACAAACAATGGTGGGTCACAATCATAGTGAGCTGAAATTGCTGCAGCATGAATCTTAATGGAAGAGAAAGACAAACCTTTGTCCAATAACTCAGTAAGATATTGAAGAAACAGAATATGCCAGGCTGTTAGATAAAGAGAGTGAAGCTTGACATTGAGTAGATGCCCGTCCTTCTGAGACAATAGGTGTGGAATCGAGGCAGAGGTGGAAAGGCATACACATGAAGATTTTTCCAACTGAAAGAAAGAGCATCCACTTTCCAGGCTGTGTGATGAAACCAAACTTTGGCAGCTGGTGGTTTAGTGGAGAAGCGAACAGATCTATGTCTGGAGTTCCCCAGGACACTGTCAATGTCTGAAATACATGAAGATCCAGTTTCCACACATCTGCTAAGGAGTTCTGTGCTCCTGGCAGAAACCTTGCTTGAAGATTCAGTTGCAAACTGAGAGCAGTCTCCCACAAAATCATTGCTTGCCTGCATAGAGGATAAGAATTGTTGATGTACCACATGACAGTTGTGTTGTCTGTCAGAATCAACACCTGTCCTGGAAGAAGTAAATCCTTAAAGGCCATTAATGCAAACTGGACTGCCAACATCTCCTTCATGTTGATATGTAGATGCTGTAGTCTGACAGGCCACTTGTCTTGTATCCACTTTCCATTCAGATGAGCTAGGCATCTGTCGTTTGAATGCAAAGTATTATTTGAATGACAGTGTCCAAATCCTGGCAGTGCTGTGTCCATACATTTTTGAGATACCATTGCAGCTTCCTCATATGCAGTTTTGTATTCAGTCTCACACCCAGAAAGCACATGTCTTGAGAGGGTACTAGACTGGACTTTATTTAGTTCACAGAATACCTAGGGCATCAGCAGCACTGCTATCACATATCCAAATGCTGAAAGAAGTACGCAAATAAGGATAGATTTGTATTCCTTTTAGCCTGGGCAATGCAGAGAACTGATAATGAGAATTTCCAGCTCGAAAACAGATAGATCCTGCACTTCCAGCTCGGCAAACCTGATAGGAACATGAAGGTAAGCTTCCTTGAGATCCAAAGTTACCATCCAGTGATCTTTGCCCAGCAGAGGTAAAAGCTGTTGTAACGTCAACATTTTGAACTTGGGAATGTCCAGATAAGTGTTGAGGATAGACAGATCCCTATTTGGAGTAACAGAGAAATTTGCTTGTGAGCCTCTTTCCTTTGCTGAGGAGGAATGTCTGGCATGCCTTTGAAAGGAACCCATCTGTCTTGGGTAATTGTCTGTTTACGAAAGGACTGACCTGCCCTCACCAGAAGACTGAGCAGGTGAACTCCTGTTCTAGGCCTAAAAGAACCTTGAGCTCTGCCCCTACCCACGTAGACCTACCCCTAGACTGGGAATCATAAGCAGGATATGTCCAAAAATCTTTAACAGTCTGCATAGACTTAGCCTTGTCTTCCATTTTCTTCAGAACTGCTTCAAACAACACATCAGATTGTACATGCTCAGCTAAATTCTGATCCCTCAGCCAGGCGCATCAAAACCACATTGCAAAGAATGCTTACCCACCTGTTCAGAAACATGAACTAAATCCTGCAACTCTTTACAGTCAATACAAGGAGATAATTTTGGTATTTCAACATGTGAGGCAAAGAATCAGGGTTCAGAGAAGCCTCTGCAAAACATCCTCCACCACATCTAGAACAGGAGGTATAGCTAAAGGCCTATGCTGGGGTAGAAACAAAATTCCCTAAGCCTTTTCCTGGAATCAGAGAAATCCTGACCTTCCCATTTAAAATGCTCCCTCATGGTATGAAGAGTCTCTGAAAATAAAAAATCCTCAGGTGGAGAAGCAGAAGGAGTAGAATCATCTATATCAGAATCAGAGTAAGGGAATACTCCTGCAAGTCTTCAAGACTCAGAAGCATCCGAACACTGCTCAAAACTCCCAAGCTCAGGTTCCACCCTAGGCCTCTTATCAGGAGGGCATAGAACCTCTAATCATAGTAATCAAATCTTCTGCCATCTTAAGCATATGCTTCTTAGGTACAGACCCTGAAGAACTAGGAGTAATACCTGAAACAAAACCTGGCCTGGAAGGGAAGGAAGAACAGCTACCTGAGAAGCCCCTTCCGCCTGGCCTACCTCCTGAGAGGTCACATCTTGCAGTAATAAAGTCTCTCCCTGGGATTCCAAAGAAATTTCTGGCTGAACCTCTGGCTCCAAAGAACCGGCGTCCGCACGGGAGGTTCTTCCAGCCTAGGCTTTGCTGTTTTGTCCTTGCGCTTTTAGAAGCGAGCGGAGCATCCGGCGGCATTTTATAATTACACGCTTCCCAAAACTAACCTGGCACAATCTAATCTTCTCTTTATAGTGCGTTTGTTAAATCTAGCACAAGAGCTACAGCCAACAACATCGTGCTCAGGCCCTAAGCAAGGTATACACAAGGTATGGTAATCCCTATGAGGTATCTGTTTAAATACAGTTATTCACTTTTTCTGACATCCGGTAAAATACTGAGGCAAGAAAAACCAAAATATTGTCTGAAACTGAAAATCTCAGAACACCAACCTGCACTCGCAAAACTGCTTATGCATCGGACCCGCGCAAAAAGACTGAGGAAATGGCGTGGGTCATGCGCATTTGTACTCCAGTCTAATGCGCCTCTTGACCGGCCTTATACTTTGGTATTCGGGCCGACTGGGACAGCGGACTACCCAATAGTCAGGACTGCAGCAATGTGAGATGAAGAACATCAGAAATCCTGTTACTCTAGCAACTTTCTAAGTTTATAAGAGCAATATTTAAAGTCTGTCTCTAGTTCTGGGCCTTTATCTCCCACTATTTTATGCTTTGTCCAGATTTCTTGCCCTAAAAGGTAGAGAGATATGTCATTGCATGGTTAGGAACAGCAAGCAAAAAAATAGCCGTGGACTGCTCTGCAAACTTAACAGTACCAATAATCCACAATAATTTATTTTGAAAAGCAATCCCCATGAAACTGAGTATTTCTGACTAATTATCAGCAGAGAAGTTAACAAGAACACGACAACGATTCCATCACATCCAAGTAGTTGAACACGGGATACATGTTCTGCTTAATTTACTCCTAAAAGTGAGATACGCATGGATAACTTCAGCAACACATGGAGGTAAAGTCCTCTGAAATCTTAACATTTTAAAAAAGTGCCTAACTGGCCAAGTTCTTTTGAATGTCTTTGCCAGCTGGCACATAGCAAAGTTCTCAACTTCTTAGTGTAAGAAACATGGACAAAGTCAAAACTAACGGAGTGAAAAACACCCAAAATCAGGGGCAGATTTTAAATATTACTTTTAACTTAGAAAGTTCAAGAATAAAAGGTTTCACTTTAGCATGTATTTTTTGGAGGATGTTAACTATGAAACTCAAATGTCTGTCATTATTTAGTGACTTCAGTCGTCAATGATTTGCTAGAAAACCACAAATTTTATGGGGAATAGACCACAAATAAAAAGGCAAGAATGTGGATATTCTGTGAAAATCTGGACAGTTGAGCGATATGGTACAGAGGATTAAGGAGCTGTCAATGAGCTGTTTACTGTGGTCCAGGGTTTGACTCTCACCACCTCTACTGCCCTGATTTTGTAACACTTAAAGTTAATAAAGGGCATTTTTGACTTAACATTGGTGATGATTCCTGTTGTGATGTTCAACTACAGATCTGCCGTAATGTCTTGGCAAAGAACTTTAGTGGTGGTTAAGACCATTTAAACTCTCTAGTTTCTAAAATGAGACCATTTGTACAGAAGGTCCACTACAAAAATCAAGGGTTATTCTAGAAACTGGCACTCTATAAATATCAGTCTACAGATTACTGTTTCTTTGCATTTTGTGACAAAGATTATCAGAAAATTCACAGTAGGTGCATGTGAATCAGAGCGCTGAAACAATGGTTTCTGTGCAAGTTACTTTGAAACATCGGGAATACAAATCTGTAAGTGGCAATCTGTTTCAGTAAAGGATTGACAAATGTTATTTTTGAAAACATCTTCTGTACTCCTCCGATCATCACACTACCATCATATGTTCTCAGATACCACATATCATTTCCATATTTTAAACATGGACTATTAGAGTGATGCAACCCTGGGGGACTCTCAATTCCTCTTCAACTACAAAATAAAAAACACAGAACCTGCAATTTAGTTACTTTTTTGGTTGTAGCTGGATAGCTTCTATGTATAGTGTAAAACAAGGTCTGAGCCAAACATAAATGAGGGTGATTAGAGACAGAAAAGAAGCAGTCCTTTTACAGACAGTAAAGAAATTAACAGTGGCCCTCCCAAATCCCATTATATGTCAATGGCATGGGAATTCAAAGTTACTTCCTTATGTCTGGCATGACTCATACAAAGTATTAAGGGAAAGACAAAGGGTTGAAAATACAAGATCACATTGATACATCAAGCCCCATTGGTAGCCATGTTGTATAAAACAGGCTAAAATTACAAATAAAGCACTTAGAGTGATTTTGAGGTGTTAAAATAGGTGATGAAACAAAGATAGAGTGAAAAAAAAAACAGTTTATTTTTTGTTCTAGAGTGGAGTTTCCATTTAATGGGACATTGCAGATACTAAGATCACACATACCATGATTCCAAACAGCAGCACAATGTATTGCCAAAGTTTTTTTTCTAGGGTCCCTTCTTCAATCCATGCTGACCATTAAGCCTCCCCCTACTGGAACTAAGCCTATGCCTTCTCTTATTGTTTCGTGATCCCCAGAATAACTGAGGCAAGAGCCATCTGGAGGGGCCAGCATTCAGGCAACCATGAGGTTTGCTTGTGCCCATCACAAGCATCTTGGCTCTAAGGGCATTTTATGATGATCCTAATACCACTGTTGGTAGAGGAATGGCAGTCATTTGCCACCTTGAAGACCCACAATGTCTTCCCCATGCAACTGCATGCTTCTGTGTACTGTGGCATAAAAACTACCCCCTACTGGTGGCCTGGTGGACTGAACAACTGCTCCCCCTGGCCACATATATGCATCAGTATTGCTACTCCAAAGGTACATGTCCAGGGGTGTGGCCAACTCTGCCCCCAATTCCAAGCCCACCCCCCCTGCCAGCTCTGCCCAGGCACCTGAGCCACTAATCAAACTTGGGTCATGTGGGCCACAGTCATAGTTTTAGTTCTCTAAACCACTGGAGCAGGGTACACTGTCCACATTTTACACGTATAAAGGGAGTCCATACAGCTTGTCTGGAGGACTGGTGCACAGATGCTTAGTGTATGTGCACCACAGTATCAAAGAACCATCAAAAGGTTCATCACGTATCTTTCATTACACTTTCCCTTTAAGTTTCAACTGTGTGGAAATGGTGCATATACAAAGATATTAAAATGCAAAACATTTATAACATATTTCTGTGCGTATTTCCAGTACTTTTGATTTGGGTACAGAAGTCTCTACCCTCCATAGTATTTAAAACTAAATGCAAATCCGTAGATAAAATACACACTGTATAAAACAATTTCGGCATGCTCAGCTTGAGCCATTTCTTTCTCCACAGCTCAGTACATAAATGTTGTTAATGACCCTGTTATGCCCTTAACATTCACTTGCTTAGTTGTGTAAATATTCTGATTTGTGTACTTGTATGTTGCATTTTTGTAAAAAATGTTTCATAAATGCTCTTACATGCCTGCATCATGACTGAAAAGGATCAGCTGGCTAGTTCACTTACCTGGTTAACAAATGGAAATAAATAAAAATAAAATAAATGAGCTACTTTCTGGATATGGACTCACAGCCTTCTCTCAGATGAGTTGTGCTGAGAACTAGGTTCTGGTTTCTACTTGACAGTGATCCTGTTGTGATTGGCAATAATACTGCCCCCCTCTCCCCCAAAAAATAAAGATCAGCACTTGGTAACACTATCCTTCCTCCCACCCTGCCTTCCTCAGCCCTCTAGTACCTGGGATACTACCGGAATTTGAGTTATCAGCAGCAGCAGGGTTAGATACATTGTGTAGCTGGTACAATGACATTCACAGTTCTTCCATTAAAAGTATAAGTGGTCTTTTTTAAGAATGTTAGTAAACAGTAGCACAGAAAATGATTGTGACATTTGTCATATGGTACAACTATGGTGCAACTAAAACCAGTTGGTTGTGAAGAATGCAAACACCTCCTATATACCCAGAGTGTATAACACTGACCCGTATCTCTTTCAGTTTCTGAAAGCATTGAGTTGGAACCTTTTGGCCACCTTATCTACAGAAGACAATATTTTGTAGCACGGGCAGCAGATTTGAGGTCACAAATGGCATTTTATCTCCAAAGTACAATAAGCTGAAACAGACACACTTGTTAAACAGTCAGAAACTTTAACAAATGCATGAAGTTCATAACCATTGTAAAACTAATTTTTTAAACATTTTGGGTGGTTGTCATAACATTGTGTCAACAGTAAATGACAAAAAGCCACAGCCAACTTCTTAGGGGTACATGCTTCACATTGCAGCACAAGAGACTGAAAAGTACTTCCTGAAAATTAGAAATCTGTTCCTCCCTTGTGACTTGTATCATGAAATAAATTTATTAATGCACCTTACCAGCTCTCGTGCTAAGATCCACATTACAGTATGCAAACAGATAATCACAGCTCAGTGAAAGACTGCAATGCCAGTCATGACACAGCTGTTTCACATGCATTTTTCAAAAGAATCTCATGTACATACCTCTGACAACCTTTAACATTTTTCACACAGTTTTCAAAAATAATGCATGTGACCTCTTCTAAATTTATGTGGACATTTCAAACAAAACCAAAATCAACAAAATCGCAAAATTCGCCAATAAATCCAAATACTCCTCCCACCACTGTACATCTCTTCACCTGCTAAATTGGCTAGAACTTCCCAACTACCTTAACTACCTCCAACTCATTGTAGCCCACAGACTAATTTTTAAATCATCTAGATGCCCAGCTCTAACAAACATCTTAGCATCATACATCCCTCACAGAGATCTGGCCACCAAAATCTAATTTCTGTACGCAAACCAAACCGTCCCGCTGGTCAGCTTCTCCTATCCTTTTCCCTAGCAAAAAAATGGAATTCTCTCCCTCCCACTCTAAGAATTTCTGATAACCATGAACACTTTAAAACCCAGCTTCATTCCCATCTTGCCCAAAATTGGAAATGCAGTTGCACTCAACCCACCTAACTTGCTAATGACTCAACTGCAAGTTAATCTACTCTATACTGATTACCTAAAACAGCAGCCTCACTCGGAATATAACATAATTTAACAACTATTGCTTGAATGTATATATTCTAAATAGTTTATTATCTGTCTTCTCACTCCCCCATCTGGGAAAGATTCGCTCTACTGCCAACACATAAATCTTGATGCTATTTAACGAATAACATCAACGCTTCGTATCCTAAACTGTAATGTATCCACTCCACTTTTTCTATTTCTTAACTGCCTCTCTCTATACATTAATATCATGAATCTATACATTTTAAATAAATCACTTTCCACCTTTATTCACTCCTTTATTCACCCCTTTTATGAAAAAAATGTATTTACAAATGTCAGTTTTATAACGATCTTCAAATGATTTACAATTATTTTATAACCTTGCACACATGATCTACTTCCTCTGTGCAAATAATTCTCTCTACAACTTGTCTCTAATCAAGTATGTATGTATGTAATGTATGTTCCTCTATTTTATGATTATACTCTACTAAGATACTCTACTAAGTTTTACTATGTAATATTACTTTTTGCTTATTTTTTTACTGTGTAATATGGAGCTTTTCTCCCCAGGTCTTCACTGAAAACGGGCTCCTTGAGCCCAGTGGACCTCCCCAGTCATCAAACTGGAAATAAATAAACACAAGCACAAATTTATAACATTATACATGTTAAGACAGAAATTTATCTGCATTGTGTAAAAAAATAAGGTAATAATCCAAAAAAGTAGTAAAAACACGGCCAACAAAATATAATCGCTATGACGAAAAAAAAATAAATAAAATAAATCAAATAAGTAGTCCATACAACACAACCAAAGTAAAGTAGCAGTCTGGCAAAAAAAATAAAAAAACCCAGGTAGAATAAAAACATAAAATAAAAAAATGTAGTGTAGTAAAATGTAAAAACAGGTATACATGGAAGTCAAGCACTTTCACCGAGTTTGTAGTTAAAACTAAGTTCAAAAAAGTTTGAGCTGCTGCCAAGCATTAAGGAACAACAGCAGTTCAGGATACCTGATGTCTGCATTTTCATAATACCAGAACGCACCAACCACTATACTTACCTTTTCTAAAGTGCCTCAAAGCAGAGCATTTTAGTTTTAGGAAATCAACCTCTAACCTGTTCAGGTCATCGCCGAGGTTGACCAAGTCCTCTTCATTATTAAATTCAATCTCTTGTCAATCAGGGTTTTCATAGAACAACAGTTGTGTCTACACCAGCTACACAGTCCTGAAAATGATCAGACTTCCGGTTAGGCATAACAGTTCCCTCTGGCATATACGGAAGTTCCACATTGTTATTTAGACTGACTGCCATTCTCCCTTGTTGGCATAAAAGAAAAAAAAAAAAAAAAAAAAAAAAAAAGTAAAAAACACTAGCAAGGTTAATGGGGAACTTTGGGATATTTTTTACTTGATAGAGATAGTTTGTGAAGTTGTAGGCTTAAGACCCAAAAATTCACTTTCAAGACAAAAATGTTTTTGAAAAATTTTTTATGCCATGAATGATGAATTGAATGTATGATAACATCTAACTCTAACTCTTGTAATGTTTGTGTAATAGTAATCAATAATATATAATCACACCAATATGACTTTCAAGCATCCTGATTTTGAATATGAATTTTACTTAAGATTTTCTGCCCTAGATTAACATGCAATGTGGTTATGTGTGCTAGATGTGTATCCTGTACAGTGTATCCTGTACCAAGCAAGCTACAGCTAAGATTAAAACGCTTAGAAACAGAACGCACGGAATATGACACATAATGAAATGGAACAACAGGATCTGAACATAATGCTTTTCATAAACATTATAACCTCTAGTTCTGTGTTATGCATTAACATAAAAAAATAAGGTAATCAATATATTGTAAGGAAGTCTAATGAATGTATCTTTTGTGGTGCACCATGCTGTTGTCAGTTATCAACAAACACAGACAGACCCATTGGCCCTGTGGTGCAGAAGGTATTGAAAATAATTACTTTCTGAGTATGTAAAATGCTGTGGACTTAATTTACTGTCATTTACATTAAGGCAGAAGCAGCTACAAATTCCGGAATAGTGAGAATAGCTGCCTACCGCGGCCCGCATAATGTCATTCTCAGCTGTTACTAGTCTCTGTGCTCCACTCCATCATCTTCCTCTTCCATTAAGGCCACACTTCCCCATAAATACCCCACATTCACTGTGCATCCGTCTTTTTTGTTCTTTTGTTAACATAAATGTCTTTCCAAACTATCAATTTTTTTTTCAGTAATGAAGATGTCTTAATTCTTCGTATGCTTTGTGGGGTCTCTGCTTAGTTCCTTTAAGCTGCAAATGAGTACTGCAGACGTTAAACATTTGATGACTGATAATAATGCTACAATGGTTAAAAAAATGAAAAAAACAAGCATGCAGTAGTTGTAACAAAGCACACAGTTATGGATTTGAAACCAGAAATTCCTAAAACTGTATTCCTCAATGCCACTTTTCTTGAAAGTGTGACCTTCAGCACTAAGCCTTCTTGTATTCCATTTCTCTTTGTTAGCCCAAATCTTGGCTAATTTCCTTGTATTTTCAGCTAATCCCTTGTCACTAGATGCTTAAATGCCTCTGACCTACAAAAGACACTGCAGATTAATACTTCCTAAAACATTACAGTTAGAAATAACAAGGTGAACTTTGTGTTGGCAGTGCATACCCAGCTCTTTTTTAACTGCCCATGTTCATTTCTGAGGATGGAGGGAAGGATGAGATAATGGTTAAGGTCTTAACCTGACATATACAAGGTACGGGGCTTGATTCTGGCCTCTGGTTATTGGTTAGGCTTGTAATGAATTTGTTGTCTTCTGGTCTTGTGCCACTAGGGGGAGATAGAGGAAGGCAGAAAGAGGGAGAGAGTTAGTGGATTTGATAAGGACTGGATGTTCCTCTTCCTATTGTACTGATGTTTCTTGTTCCTACTGTAGCTTTGAATGGTTGGATTAAAATCTTTAATATTGAACTTGGAGTCTGTCTATATTAATCATCTGACAACTTAACATTTTTTAAATACCCAATGTCAGCCTGTACTCGGTGTCCTTGATTAGGTTTTGGTATGGAGTAGCCCTTCCCATCCTTGCCCAGAGAAACAGCTCATCTGTCAACATCCTTGTATACCCTTCCCATCAAGCTAGCATGTCCCTTCTATGGCCACTGTAAGGTAAGGATACATTGTAGCACCTGGATTCAGGAATTCAAAAAGGAGGCATAATTTGATGGACATCAGGAATGTCTTGCCCATGTAGTGGAGGTAAAACTCCAACCACACTTAATGTCAGGCAAACCTCTATCAACACTTAATGCCAGGCAAACTTCCAATCACACGTAAAGCCAGGCAAACCTCCAATCACATTTAAACCCAGACAAACCTCCAACCACACCTCTGACCACACCTAATGCCAGGCAAACCTACCACCACATTAAATGCCAGGCAAACCTCTAGCCACACTTAAAGCCAGGCAAACCTCCAGTCGCACTTAATGCCAGGCAAAGCTCTGACTGCACTTAATACGAGGCAAACCTCAAACCAAATTTAATGCCAGGCAAATGTCCAACCACACTTAATGCCAGGCAAACCTCCAATCACACTTAATGCCAGGCAAACCTCCAACCACACTTAGTGCTAGGCAAACCTCCAATCACACTTAATGCCAGGCAAACCTTCAACTACACTTAATGCCAGGCAAACCTCCAACCACACTTAATGCCAGGCAAACCTTCAACTACACTTAATGCCAGGCAAACCTTCAATCACATTTAATGCCAGGGACACCTCCAACCACACTTAATGCCAGGCAAACCTCCAACTACACTTAATGCCAGGAAAACCATTAATATGTGCCTCCTTTTCTCGTCAGTGTTCTTTTAGTGTTGTGTGACTTCCAACTGCTGTTTTTTTGGGGGGGGAGTGGGTTCTCACATATCCAAAATAAAACAGAGACACTTCTAGCTACTCAAACCTTGTATTACACAGGCTGACCTGACAATGACTGAAGTCTCTTCCAGAAATGGATTCAGTAGCTCATACATATGCATTTAACTACTCTAACTTTGGGACATGATTCAGAAGCATTTGTTACTACTTGACAGATTTTATTACTGCAGCTGAAGTATCAGAAGGGTTACAACCAGACACACCATGCAAACAGAGGGTGTGGAAGAGTGGAAGTCAGACTATCAGTCTGCCGTAATGCTTTTTGTATTGTGGCATCCTTCATAAAAATAATAGTTATTCAAGTCAATGTATCAGCAAAAACATAATTAATAGGAAGCTGTTCAGATATCCATCACATACCTCTGTCTCCATTTACTTCTACTTAGCAATGGTCACAACTTAATGTTAGAATTATCGTTTTGAATGATAGGCCACTTTTTGCAATAAACTACTGAAACTAGCACGGTTCACTTAGGTTTATTCAAGAACAAACTGATCTTGATTTTGTGTCAGGCTGTTCACGATTTATTCATGATAAGATTCAAATTTCTGAGATAGTATGGTACTGAAACTATTTTTCTTTTTAAATTTTGGGAAACATCACATGGGCCAGAACTGCACCACAAGTTTCAAAACAAGAAGAGATGCTTTCAAAAATCAGAATGGAAGGTTCAAACACACAAACTAAATTGAGGCCATGCATAAACATTTTTATCTGATACTAGCAGAATAGAGATTTCATCTGCTTTAAAATACTTAAGCAATCATCAGCGACCAGGTGCGGATAATATGGAATCTTTATTATATCATGAACAGTAAAATATATATTACATTACTTTTCTTATTATGCAGTTTTTATCATTTCTACATTTATATCTAACCATTATTGTTTATGTCCGATGCATGCATACTCCTGGATGTATTCTGTAGCATGCGATCAGTGTTAGATTACTTTTCTTGATGTACGTTTTTTTGGCTTGCTCTACTACCGCCAACTCACATTAATGTGATACCATCTCTCATTGAGTTTGTGCTCCCAGGTTGAGTCTGAAAATAGTTTCACAATTTTATAGGTAACTACGAGGCTAGCTGCCCTTAAGGGCTATTTTAAGCTTCTTGTGCTTGACTTAACCTATCCCATTTGGTTATAGATTTCAAATGCAATTCCAAGACAGGCATGACAAGCGCTTATTACAGATTAACTGCAAAAAATTACAAACACCTTAACACTAAAGTATATTTCTTAAGCTTTAGTAGCACAATTACTCCTATAGTCAAATGAAAATGAAATCCACATTTTTTACATCTAGTATTACAAAAGAAACAATATCTCACACACTTGTCCACAGAGCAGGTCCAAATCATTTTCTGCACACTTCTTCCCCTTATCACCCTATTTCACTCCATTTCCATTTATGACTCCCAAAGTTCTATGAACGAATACCACTTTCCTCACTAACAGTCTAATCATTAAAGTACAGCTGTGTACCTACCATAAATGTAGATGTTCGAGTGTATTCACTGTTGCAGTCATTACTCTTGGGTTATCCTGCTGGCAGGCCCTCAGTCGGCCAGAATTCCAAAGTCTAGGTCTGGCATCGGTTGCTGTTGCCTCTTCCCTGATGTCAGTGCGCCAGGGGTATAAAAGATGCAGCCAACGCCATTTTCTTCAGTTTTTCTTGCCCCAGATGTCAGATGCCCCCAAATTGGGTAGGCTGAAAAATATGCCAATAAAATTCATGCACCAAAATAACATTTCCTTCATCTACAAGCAAATACTGAGTGAGGCCTAATGCCCTTAGGCACTGATTTGCCATGTTGAGAACAGCATAAATGGATACAATGGCCTATCCATTTAGAAATAGTCTGTTTTGAGATAGCCTTTCCTTGTGATCCTGCAGCATATGACACTAAAAGTTGCTCAGTCTTTCTGAAAGCTTTAGTTCTGTCCAAGTAGAAGCGTAACTGCCTGTGTACGTCCAAAGAATGCAGAATTTTCTCACCCTTGTTCTGTGATTTTGGATAAAAGGTAAGCAAGTGAATAGTTTGGTTGAGGGCCACACTGGACACCCCCTTAGGCATAAATGTAGGGTTTCTCCTCAGAGAAACCCTGTCTGGATGAAAAATGATGAAAGGTTCCTCAGCCATGAGTGCTTGTAACTCTGAGACTCGCCTTGCAGAGGTTATTGCTAGGAGCAGTGCTGTTTTCCAGGATAAGAACTTTATGTCTGCTGTTGATGCTGGCTCGAAAGGAGGCAGTGTGAGTTTTTCCAAAACATAATTGAGGTCCCAGGCCGGAATTGGTTCTCTCCTTGGAGGCCTAATGTTTTTGGCCCCTCTGAGGTACTGCCTTATTAAACGATGAGAAAAGATAGGTGGTTCTGTATTGTAATGGGCTGAAATGGCAGAGGCATGAATCTTAATTGATGAGAAAGAAAGGCCTTTGTTCAGCATCTCAGTTAGGTATTGTAAAATCTGAGGGATATTTGGTACACATGTGTCAATGCCTTGTTCCTGGTTCCAAGCACAGAATCTCTTCCATTTTTCTGCATAAGATTTTCGGGTGCTGGGCCTCCTGGCCTCGAAGATAACATCCATAACAGCCTTTGAAAGAGGACTGTTCTGAATGGCTACATTATCCACCATGCTGTCAGATTTAAGGTCCTGAGTTGGCTGTGCAGGATCTGATTGTTTTGTTGGGTCAGCAAGTGAGAAGTTTGAGGCAATATCCATGCTGGACCTTGAGACAAGCACTTTAGGATTGGGTACCAGTGCTGGTGTGGCCAGTCTGGTGCAATCAGTATCATTTTTGGCTTCTCTTGTCTGACCTTTAAGAGTACTCTGGGAAGGAGAGGCAGTGGAGGAAAGGCATATACTGTTAGATTTTTCCAGCTGAAGGATAGGGCGTCCACTTTCCATGCTTGCTTATGATAAATCCTTGTGCAAACTCTCTGCAATTGGCAGTTGTGAGGGGAGGCAAATAAATCTATGTCTGGGTATCCCCATTTCCTTGTTATCATGTTGAAGACTTGTGGATCCAGCTTCCACTCGTGGGGATCCATGAGGTTTCTGCTTAGTTCATCTGCCAGAGTATTTGTTTTTTCTGGCAGGAATTGTGCTTGAAGGTGAACTTGAAAAGCCAATGCTGTGTCCCATAAGGTCATTGCTTGTCTGCAGAGGGGGTAGGAATGTGTTCCTCCCTGCTTGTTTATGTACCACATGACCGTAGTGTTGTCAGTCTTTATCAGTAACTGTCCCGGATGAAGCAGATGCTTGAAAGCTGTCAGGGCATTTTGAACAGCAAGCATCTCTTTTTGATTGATGTGAAGATGCATCTGGTTTGCAGGCCATGTTCCCTGAATACATTTTCCTGCCATATTATTAAATCTCACAATCATGCAGGTGACTGTTTATTCTCCAACTCTGTTGGAAAAACATGGAATAATCTACCCTCTGATATCACTTCTTTAACCTCTTTCCAACTTTTTAAAAAAAAAACAAAGATTCATCTCAATAAACACTCACTGGCTTTGCTCCTGCCTAATCCAGACTAAAAAAAAAAAAAACTAAAAAAAAAAAAAAAAAAAATTTCTTTTTTTTTTTTATCTTTTAAATCATTTGTTTTTTTGTTTTTGTTTATCATTTTTTATTTTTATTGTTTTGTGAACGTAGCACTCTTTTCCCGGTCTACTGAAAAAAATGGACATATATCCAGTTGTTGACATATCCAACAAATAAAAAAAAAAAAAATAAAATAAATAAATATGAGCCCCCCAGGCATAATCTGATGCATCCATTGTCAGTGTCTGTCTGGCTGTGGGTAAACTGAATGGCAGACCCTTGTTGTGGTGACAGGCTTCTGCCCACCATCGAAACTTCTGTTGCAGGCAGGGAATGAGTGCAATTACTGTCTCCAGGCTGTGGCAATGCTGAGTCCAAACACTTTTTAGATACCATTGTAGTTTCCTCATATGCAGTCTGGCATATGGAATTAGTAGAATGCAGGATGCCATGAAACCCAAGGTCTGCAGGATTTTCCTTGCAGATAACTGGGTTTTTGTTTCCAATTTCTTGAAGTAAGTAGTCAGTTGCTTTTGTTTGTCTGGCATGAGATTGCCATCTGGGCAGTTGTATTTAAGCTTGCACCCAGGAATATTATCTCTTGAGAGGGCACTAGTTTTGATTTCTTTTCATTTACTGTGTACCCTAGGCCAATTAGTAATCTTTTTACAAACACCAGATGCTTTAGAAGAATGTCTTGTTCTCTGCTTGAATTAGGCAGTCATCCAAGTAGGGATATATTTGAATTCCTTTTTGTCTGCAAAACGCAATTACTGGTGCCAGGTATTTTGTGAAGACCCTGGGCGCAGTAGATAAGCCAAAGGGCAGTGCAGAGAATTGGTAATGCATTGAGCCAGCTATGAATCTGAGGTATCTTCTGCAAGATTGTCTGATTGGGACATGCAGGTATGCCTCTTTTAGGTCCAAAGTTATGAGCCAAGCCTTCTTGCCCAGCATGGGCAGTAGCTGCTGTACAGTCAACATATTGAATTTTGGTACTTCCAGAAATGTGTTCAGTATAGACAGGTCCAGTACTGGTCTCCAGGTTTTGTCCTTTCTGGGTACTAGGAAAAGTCTGGAGTAAAATCCGTGCCACTGCTCTTGTTGTGGTACATGCTGAATGGCCCTCATGTCCATGAGGGCTGTAATTTGTTTTTGTGCCTCTGCCCATTGATTGTGTGGCAGGTCTGGCATACCTTTTGACCTTGGTAGAGTGTGAAATTGGAACCTGTAGCCTTGGGACACTATGTTCAGGACCCATTTGTCTTGGGTAACCATTTGCCAGTTTGATGGAAAAAGTGCTAGTTTTCCCCCTAAGGGGGCTTCCAAAAGAAAAGTGCTTGGATCTGGTAGAGGAAAGTCATTGGGACTGTTTCCTGTAAGGTTGTGATTTGTCTTCTCTGCTTTTGGAGGTAGGAGCACCCCATTGTTTAGGCCCGTATGAACCTTGGGGCTGAGATCTGCCTCTGGGACGCCTGTATCTGCCTATTTGTGGTCTGTCTGACACTGGAAAGGACCAATTTTTAGAAGGCCAGTTCCTGCTAAACCTGGGTGGCTGTACCTGTAAGAAATCCTTGACTGTCTGCATGGATTTTGCTTTATCCTCCATTTATTTCAACACCTCTTCTGCTTTAATACCAAACAAAGTATCATGCTGTAATGGTGCATCTAATAATTTTGCTTTAACATGATCAGGCAGATTCTGTTCCTTTAACCAAGCATGCCTTCTAATAACAGAACCTGTAACAGCGGCCCTGCAAGAGGCCTCCAGTGAATCATAACCACATTGCAAAGTATGCTTTCCCACTTGTTCAGCTGCATGCAATAAATCCTGCAATTCCTTGTTCTCTGAACATTCAGTATTCATCAACAATTTCTGTTTAAGCAGTGACATTAAATATTGCTGATATTTAAGCATATGAAACTGACAATTTAAAACCCTTACAGCCAGGGTAGCAGAAGTGTAGACTTTTTTCCTGCATCTGTCTAGAGCCCTAGAATCTCTATCAGAGGGGACAGGGTTTTTTGCAGTGGAAGCTTTAACCCCTTTGGGACCCTGAGATACAGTTTCTGGGTCAGCAGCGGGGTTTTTATATAGGAATTTATGAGAATCCAGGACCCTGTAGTATCTGACTGGCTTAGCAGGTGCAGGGGGTAAGGGGTCAGGGGACAGGCCGGACTCTGAAAATACATCATCTACAATGTCTAGAACAGGTGGAATAGCAAGGGGTCTGTGCTGAGGAAATAGCAGAAAGTCTCTGAGCCTTTAATTAGATTCAGAATAATCTTGGCTCTCCCAGTAGAAATGCTCCCTCATGGTATGCAGGGTTTCCCCAAAATAATAATCCTCAGGAGGAGAGGCTGAAGGAATGGATTCTTCAGCATCAGAATCCTCATAAGGAAGCATGGAGTAATCCTGTTCAGAAGAGGAGTCAGAGGAAATAGAAACCTGATCAGAAGAATCATACTCTGTCTCTTGCCTAGGCCTCTTATCAGGAGGGGGATGGGAGCCCCTGATCAAAGTAATTAGGTCTTCAGCCATTTTGAGCATCTGTTTTTTAGGCATGGAAGTCTGAGTAGGAGAACGCTGCACTTGTTTCTTTGTCTTTAGAGCTGCTTTAGTCTTTGTCTTTGAAGCTGAAGATGGCTTAATATATAGTTGTATAGATCTGAAGACACCCTCAGAAGCCGATGCCTGCTCAGCAGCTCTGGACCCATCTGAGGGAATGATTTCCAAGTGTCCAATACCTTGAGTATCCAGAGGCCCAATCGGCTCCACGTGGGAGTCGGAAGCGGCCTGTGGCTCTGAGGTATTTGGCGCCAGGGGCTGCGAAAGTGCCTCACTGAGAACTTGCAACTGGCCTAGCAGAGGCCTCATCGTCAGTTTTGGACCTCGGATGCCTTTCCTTTTCCTTGTCCTTGCATTTTTTGTAAACTCCGGTTGTCGGCTGGTCCGACGGCATTATATAATTAAATCTTCAGTCAAAGTAATGAAATGCAAAATCGAACCGACGCTTAACAGTGCGTTGGTTAAATCTAGCACAAAACCGACTGCTAGCAACGTTGTGATCAGGGCCTAGGCAAGGAATACAGTAAGAGTGAAAATCCTTATGAGGTATTTGCTTCCCACAAAATTGTTAACTTTTTCTGACATCGGTCTGGAGCAAGAAAAATGTTTCCCCAACGGGGTACTTAGCTTTAAAGAAGACTTTGGTTTTGAAATTCGGATTTGAAAATCTCAGGAGTCGGCTGACCGGCACTTGCGAACTGCTTCTGCTTCGGGCACCGCACGGCAAGAAAGACTGAAGAAAATGGCATCGGCTGCATCTTTTATACCCCTGGCGCACTGACATCAGGGAAGAGGAGACAGCAACCGACGCTGGACCTAGACTTTGGAATTCTGGCCGACTGACGGTAGCCTGCCAGCAGGATAACCCAAGAGTAATGACTGCAACAGTGAAACATGATGAACATCCTAATATACTGTATCTATAATCTACCTATACACTTCACCAATAAGTTCCCCTTTCAGTATATTTATCTCTTTGTTTCCTTATCTTTTTCTATGCCACCTATACTAGTCTTTCTTGTAAATTATGTTTTTATTCTTGCTACACCCCATATTATTTGCCTTTAAAATCAAGTTTAGAAATACTTGGCTGCTAGACTCACTTGTATTTTTCTTCTGCTGCCATAGTTCTCCCTATAAAAACAAGAATATCCTTTGGTTACTCGTTATCAATTTATATCTATAGTTGTCAGTTCAGTTTATACTGTTTACTGTCTATATTACTGAATGCCTTATATTCTTACTGTTTTGTTTATTTCATAGTGTCCCCCTCCCCGGTCTGTTCTGTTTATGGAATTTTGCTCAGTAAGGCATTTGTATTAACACAGAATAAATACACAAAGAAATAAAGACAAGGTTGTCCAGTCTCTGAGGTTTTGAGGATGTTGTAAAGTGGACTAACTGAACATCAACTGCTGTTTTGCAGACTTTTCTTTGACAGATACCATATGTGTTTAAAGGAGGATGCCTCTGTTGATCTCTTTTTGGCATTGTGATGAGTGGAATTATTCATCCATTTTCCATGTTATTTATGAGACTGTAATACTTCTGGTTTTCCATAGTATGTATTATTCTATACTGCTGGGTGTACTATACACTATTAACTTTTTGAAGTCCGGATGAATACTTCCAGGTGCTTGGATGCTGTTTTATTATTACCCACTAAATGTTGTCCATTAATAGACATCATTGAAGTTACTGACTGATTTTTACTCCAGGTTTATTTTATTAAAACATGGCATAGGTTAATGTGTTAAATTGCAATTATTGCTGTTATTGGTTATGGTCATTTATAATTTGTATCAATTATAATTGCTAAAGTAGTATTTATTACTTTTGGCAACAATGCCCACCTACTTAATGTCAAACTGATTAATGCCAGTCATTGCTTTTGCAACAATGTTTTACTCTTTGGTGAGAATTCTTTCTACCAAATTTAGTGCAACATTTGCTGTTGTTACATTAGATGGTACTGATACTGTAACATTGTTCAAGTTACTGTTAAACCCTTTAAGAAATAAGCATTATACTAAACTGTCATGCAAGCATCTGTGCACATACATGCAGCTACACATACAGAAACACAAACACACACAAACACACACACACACACACACACACACACACACACGCACACACACATGCACACTACAACCCTTGATGCCAAAATCTTCAGAACATTGAAAATTTTCAGCCTTTCAGCACTAGACTCAAACACACATATTCCTACTTCTGTACTCTTAACTTCTTTCTTTCAACATAGAAAAATTTTGAGATCAAGTTCATTCGACCTAAAATACACTTGACTAAAATGCCACACACATTACTCTGTCAACAAAATGACTAGTTGAAAGAGTACAATACATTCATCTATCTATCTATCTATCTATCTATCTATCTATCTATCTATCTATCTATACTAAATCCAAGGGAGAAAAAAAAACACATACAATTCACCCTCTCCCTCTTCTCTGAATCTAACATGGCACTCAATGTGCAATCAAACCAGTGTCAGCATTCCAGTTGTCGATCACCACAACCTGGTGACTTTTGACTTTTGACATTAATCTGAGCATTGTTTAAGTGGAATTCTAAGTTTCTTAGAAACTATTGTAGGTTGTAACTAATTGCAGTTTACGTTTCGTTCTGGAAGTTCTACATACTGCATCACTTCTCAGTTTAGATGGAATCAATTTAGCTAAAACCTCTTTCCTGTATGAATAGTTGAAAGGGGGTTCTCTGCAAGTTAAGTGCACATTGTTCTGGGGAATATATAAATGTTAAGTTTTAACAGAACTACTCAAGAGCCAGTATTGTTTATTTCTTTAAGGATGTAACATATAAATATGATTTTATGAAAAAAATAATCCAGCTTTCAGGTCTGTACTGTCAAGACAACCTGATACTCTTACTCACTGCTTAGGTAAATAATGGAATCCCTCTTAATTCTGTCCCCATCTGAATGCACTTTTCATTTAAGAAAGGTCCTGCTTCTGCCACATGTAGGAACAGCCTAACACACCCAATTTTACCATCAGGCTATTAGCAACAGCCGCCCATCACTATGTATAAACTAAAGATCGTGGGTGGGATTCAAGAACATTCATCACTATGTATAAACTAAAGATCGTGGGTGGGATTCAAGAACATTGTGCCCCACAGAGTAGGGTAAATATGAATAATAAAGTCCTGTGTGATACATAAAGATGGATACACGGTGAAGTAAGATCTTGTGTATGGTGTTACACATTGTGTTGTCACAATACCCCACAAAGGGTACACATGCAAATGACCCCCCCAAACTCCACCAGTATCCTAAGAAGTTTGCAATACTACATCAGCTGTGTATGGGCTGATCCCTAGGGCAATACATGACATCCCTAGGGCAATACATAACAGCAGAGCTGTGTACCTACTGATGGCCTAGTGCCTGCGAACACAATGATCACCCAGTTCACTGCTCTGTTCTTCAGCTTAAACAGATAAGCTGTAGCAAAAGTGCAAAGCAAAATAAAAAGTTTAAAATGTCATTTTTTTCTAGTTGGAAAAATACTAGCAGTTATGGAATCCACTGTGGTGCAATCACACCTGCTACCACTAATGCACAGTCCATTCCCCTACACTGTTATTCCCATGAGCTTCAGCCAATGTGAGCTGTCAAAGCACCAGATCCTCTCATTACTATGATATGCTAATGAACTCAGGCTTCACCCTCATGCTACATAGTAAATAATAAAAATCTCTCATTCATTAGGCACGACAGCAGAGCACAGTGCAGCAGGGAACAGGCACTTCATATGGTATTAAAAAAACTTTCTAAGCAGCTGTTCCCTACTGCACCACATAACACTACCATGACAGACAGGAATTCAGACACTAACAGTAGCCTAAGCACACCTGTACACCACTCACAGATAGTAGCCTGAGTACACCTGTGCACCAGTCACAGACAGCCTAAGTACACCTGTGCCCTCCTCACAGAAGGTAGCCTAAGTACAGCTGTGCACCCTCACAGACAGTAGCCTAAGTACACCTGTACACTCATGGACAGTAGCCTACATACACCTGTGCACCACTCACAGGCAATAGGCTAAGTACACCTGTATACCACTCACAGATATTAGCCTACGTACACCTGTGCACCACTCATAGACAGCATAAGTACACCTGTGCACCACTCATAGACAGCCTAAGTATACCTGTGCACCACTCACAGACACTGAATGGTGGCTGTCAAAACCATGATCCACTTCACTGACAGGTAGCTCACTAAACATACTGCACAAAGTACATTTATGCACCTGGACAGTGACTTCATCAACAAATGTTAATATATCTTGTTGATGAAATGTTCTACCAACTTCAGTACACTTCTTACAGTGGATATAAAAAGTGTACACACCCCTGTTAAAATGTCAGGTTTTTGTGATATAAAAAAATGAGACCACAATAAATCATTTCAAAACTTTTCCCACCTTTAATGTGACCTATAACCTGTACAGTTCAATTGAAAAATAAACAAATCTGTTAGGGGGAAAATATAAAAAATAACAAACGTACAATAAGCTGGTTGCATAAGTGTGCACACCCTTAAACTAATACTTTGTTGAAGCACCTTTTGATTTAATTACAGCATTCAGTCTTCTTGGGTAATTCCGCAGTGGTGCAGTGGTAGCGTTGTTGCCTCACAGCAAGAGGTTCTCCTGTTCGATTCTCAGCTAGTGTGCAGGGAGTGCCTTCTGTGTGGAGTCTGCATGTCCTCCACGTGGGTCGAGTGGTGTTCCGAAAGACATACGTGAATGGGCGTGCCTTCGTTGAATGTTGGGCATCGAGCTGGCAACTTGGCACTGTGAAAATCTACTGCCAATCATTAGTGGACCGGAGTTCTGCTGTGGCGACCCCTAACCAGGAAAAGCCGAAAGACAACAACATTCAGTCTTCTTGGGTACACACCTGTCATCAATTATATAGACTCTGATTAACCCCAAATAAAGTTCAGTTGTCCTAGTAGGATTTTCCTGACATTTACTCAGTTGACTGCTACAGCAAAAGCCATGGTTAAAGAGCTTACAAAGCATCAAATGGATCTCATTATTGAAAGGTATCAGTCAGGAGAAGGGTACAAAAAAAATTCCACACATTGGATATATCAAGGAACACAGTGAAGACAGTCATCAAAAAGTGGAGAAAATATGGGACAAGAATGACGTTGCAAAGAACTGGACATCCCTCCAAAATGGATGAAAAGACCAGATGAAAACTGGTCAGGGAGGCTGCCAAGAGACCTACAGCAACAATGAAGGAGCTGCAGGAATTTCTGGCAAGTACTGGTTGTGTACTACGTGTGAGAACAATCTCCCATATTCTCCATATGTCTGGGCTATGGGGTAGGGTTGCAAGATGGAAGCCTTTTCTTACACAGAAAAACATCCAGGCCTGGCTAAAATTTGCAAAACAATACATTAGGTCTCCCAAAAAGCATGTGGGAAAATGTGTTATGGTCTGATGAGACCAAGGTTGAACTTTCTGGCCACAATTCCAAAAGGTACGTTTGGCGCAAAAACAAAACTATACATCACCAAAAGAACACCATCCCCATGGTGAAGCATGGTGGTGGCAGTATCATGCTTTGGGGTTGCTTTTCTTCAGCTGGAATGGGACTTTAGTCAAGGTGGAGGAAATTATGAACAGTTCCAAATACCAGTCACTTTTGGCCCCAAACCTTTAGGCGTCTGCTAGAAAGCTGAAGATGAAGAGGAATTTCAACTATCAGCACGACAATGACTCCAAGCATACATCCAAATCAACAAAAGAATGGCTTCACCAGAAGAAAATTAAAGTTTTGGAGTGGCCCAGCCAGACCCAAGACCTAAATCCAATAGAAAATCCATGGGGTGACCTGAAAAGGGCTGTGCACAAGAGATGCCCTCACAATCTGACAGATTTGGAGCAGGAAAAGTGGGCAAATATTGCCAAGTTAAGATGTGGCATGCTGATGGACTCCTACCCAAGAAGACTGAATGTTGTAATTAAATCAAAGGGTGCTTCTTAAAAGTATTAGTTTAAAGGTGTGCACACTTTTGCAACCAGCTTATTGTACATTTTTTATATTTTTTTTCCCCTAACAGATTTGTTTGTTTTTCAAGTGAATTGTACAAGTTATAGGTCACATTAAAGGTGGGAAAAGTTTTGAAATTATTTATTGTGGTCTCATTTTTTTATATCACAAAAACCTGGCATTATAACAGGCATGTGTACATTTTTTATATCGACTGTATATTTTCCTTCCAAATAACATTCTGGCACTTGCAACTTCACAGTAGTAAGTATGTGACTCAAAATCACTCACTTTACCCACTTTGGTATTTTCAAAACAGAAAAAAATACTTAAATGTCCTTTGGGTTTGTAATTTTTAAGCCCTCCCTAACGTTGACTATCTAGCCTTCTCACACTTGCATTGGTGCTTTTGCTGTCTATTCTGATTGGCGTTATCATCCCATATAACCTGTGAGAGAATGTGGTTCCAATCCCAGAGAACATATGTCTTATTAAAGCACTCAGTCAGTTTTGCCAGCTGTGGAGAACAGTATTTGGGAGATGACAGACCATCATCTACAGGTGACTCATCTTTCTTGCTTAGACCTTAGTTCTTGCCCTCTGAAAATCAGGGCCTACAATAACAATATGCTAATATGAGCATCAGTCCATCAGGTCCAGCTAGGGAGTGGGTGCACAACTTGGCAGGCCAAAATGCTGGGCTGGGTAGTTGCTCTCTAGCCATTGTCTATCTCTCCAGTGGGTGGAGCTTGACCTCTGGGACAGGGTCACTGGCCTCTGTATGGAATGGGCAAGCCAGTACTGACTACTGAATCTCAATACTGTTCAGACAGCTTTGACAGCACCCAAGTCCCTACTTGAAAGCAGGTTATTGGGGCTGCAGTTATCTATATCATGCAGGAGGGTTGTGTTTTCACTTTGGACCAGTCAGTCCTCACATCATGGACCTCACCTTCTCATATACACATATGGTAACTCAGTTGTGAAAATATTTAATAAAGCAAAAACCTTTCAAAAGGGTATTGCAGAGGGTGGTAGCAGCTACGAAACAACCTCAACCATAGCTTCACATCTGCATGAAGTCTTCATAAGTAGTATCCTGTCTTGGGATATACAGCTGAGTATCCCCAGTTTCACCTTAATTTAGTTGCATTTACTTGTTACATAAGTATGTGAACTAGTCCTCAGACACTTTTCAGCTATTATTTGGGCCACAAAGGCATATAGCATACATCATGTGAAACAAAAATGAAGACAGTGAGACATGGGCAGCAATCCAAGTAACTTACAAAGAGAGACAGAGACATTAAATATTTAGTTGTTTTGTTTATATTGTACAGCACTTACTGCTTTTGTTAACCAAGTACATGGGATAATCCAATAACCTTTTAGTCAGTACCCAAGAGAATACAAACTAAATGGAATAAAAATGCATATAAGGTTTAAACAAGAGTAACAAACATTTTCAAAATAACTTACTAGTGGATTGATAGATCAACTGAGTGTGTGTGTGTGTGTGTGTGTGTGTGTGTGTGTGTGTGTGTGTACGTGTGTGTGTGTGTGTGTGTGTGTGTGTGTGTGTGTGTGTGTGTGTGTATTTGCATATGTGTATATGTGTATGTCGGGAAAATCCCAGCAATCTGAACAACAAGCTTTAACTTTTAAGGAGACAGCTCATGTCCTTGCACCCCCCACCTTTGCTGCTGCTTGCAGCAGCATTCAGTGATTCAGAAGTAAGAAAGAAAGGACAAAGGAACGAAGGGGACATAAGAAGGAAAAAAGGACATGCTACAAGAAAATTCTCCTAAAATCATAATGAAACAAATGGAAGAATGCAACACAGTTTGTCAAACAAACCACTTAGCATCATCTCTTCATTTAGTGACAATATCCAGCCTATGATTTTCTGTAAAGTCATCTATAGCAGACCAAAGTGTGACCCGTCATATGCCCACAAGCTGCCACACATGAAAAAGGCTGTCAAAAGAAAAGCACTCCTGCCACCAGAAGCGGCAGCTTCAATACAGAATGGTGAGGGTTATCAAACTCTTTTGGTATAAAAAAGAACATACACCCACTAGTATGACGAGCTCCCACTCCTTGCTATGAAAATAATATAGTACATACTCTCCAAATCGTGTATGGATAATGCAATTCAATATTCCAAGAGCTAGAAAAAATGCTTTTCCTTGTTGATCTAGGGTGTTCTACAAAACTTAGTAAATTTATGCATAGGTTATTATAGATGTGAGGTGCAATTTTAGGTTAATAGGGTTAATTCTCTGCCATCTGTCTACAGGGAGAATGGGAAAAGGCTGGGGATGATTGCACCTGACAGGCTGCATCTCTGAAATCCTGTGCCTCTGTAGTAACCACAAGAAACAAGGCATCCTGGTATAATTTATTTACAAATGTTGTTCCCCTACGTGGCAAACTTAAAAAGTTGCTTTTTTTCAATAATGCCAACCAATCACACCACATTACTGTGCTTCTCAGAGAATGTATGAAATTCACATCTGTAAATTAATTATTTCAGACTTCTAGGTATGAAATAGTACACCTTTTGTTATGATCTGGAAAGAAGGTACAATGACAAAAAATGCTTGATGAGATAATGAAGTGAAGATACTAGAACTGAAATGTTTGTGAAATGGATCACGTTAATCTTGTATTACTGTCTTAATGTTGTCAGTATTTGGAAAACTTTTTGAAGGGGAGAAGTGTAAAATGAAGGAAAATATTGTTCATATTTTAAAAACATTTAATTTCAAAATGGATTCCTGATTGTTTATCTGCTAACATGAAATACTTTTTACTTTTCAAGGAGAGAGAACCTTGATTTTCTAGTCCCCACATACATGTGTTCTTCACAATAAAGGAGATTATTATTCCTCTGCCGAACCGTGTTGTTTGAAAGTTATTTTGTTGCTTAACATCTCAGATCCCTCGAGCTGTTTATCTGCAGCTGTACTGCAAAATTGCCACTAGATCCACTATAACAGGTTTTCTGTCAGTCACGTTTCTGTTGTGCCAACACATAACTTTTTCTTTCACCTTTGACAGAGTCTGCAGTCTCTAACAACTTCCTTATTAGACACAGTTATATGTGAGCGGGTGAATCGCATGGCAGTAGGGAAATTTTATATAAGTAATAACTAATCAGTTAAAATAACAAAGCAAGACATTTTTAATTGAATGATTCTGGGCTCTAATCATAAAAAAGGACAGAACATCCTTGTCAGAGTATCCTCTTCCTTATGTGTGAGAGTGGGTTTTAATCAAAATAAATGGTATTAAAGAACAGAAGAGTGGGTTTTAATCAAAATAAAAGGTGTTAAAAGAACAAAAAGGATTCCTTATAAGTTTGAGAGTTGATTTATAATCATAGTCGAATGTCTATCCCTTTGGTATGCGAATGGGCTTTATCATGGGTGTTTTAAAAGAGACAAAGTATGGGACTGTAGCCAGGTATTTGTTTAATAAGTATGAAAGAGACAGTTATAATAATTTTGTAAAATAGTCTCTGCTCACAAAAATGATAGAGCTTTACAATTTCCAGAAAAGGGGACTTTTTATAAGAAAATTTTAGAAAATCTAAAAAATATACTGAAACAAAAAGGGAATAAAATAGCAGCCTCCTGTTGGTTAGATTTTAATGACTGGCAAGAAGCCAAAAATAAGGAAAAGGAATCTGTAGTTAGACGTTTAAAATATAATTCGGCTATACTAAAGTCAAAGTTGCAAGAACAAACATGACAATTAATTCATTACAAAAATGTGCAGATGAAAAACCTTATTCCTGGGGTATGTATCCTTTGAGGCAATTAGAAAAATTAGCAGCAACACAAACAGAATCTCCAGCCGACGACTGGCTTCTGATTGCATCTACCTCACCTTCACCTTATGAACAACCTTATAAAGCTGATAGCTCTCCTTTTCTGACAGGGTAGGTGGAGACACAACTTGCTCAAATATCTGCTACCTTCCCAGATATAAAAAAAGTCACTTGTAGTACTTCTGTTCATTCACAAGGGTCAGTTTACAATACAAGATTTAAACAACAGCGACAACCACTATCCGCCACAGTACCTTCAGATCTAATGTTAATAAGAAAGCAGTTATACCAAAAACACAAACATGAAACTAGGAAAAAACATGAAGGAAAATTAAAGCACTCCACCTAAAACAAACACTCTGAAAAAGATCAAACAATCGGTAACACAATTTCCAATAGTTATTGATGGAGAAGAATATCCCGCCGCTTCTAAACAAAACAGAATAAGAAACAGACTCTGATTCTTCCTCTAACAACAAAACACCAAATACACAAATACATCTCGTAAGACAGGCACCTAATCCTGCAGCCACTCAGGATACTGATGTAGAACCAGCCATAAGAGCAGTACACCCGTGGACTCCAGTAAATTTTAAAACCATTGTAGATTCTCTACCCCCAGTTCAAACCCATTCTGCTAAAATATGCCAAAAGTAGAAGGACATATACAGTTACAAATTGTCTCCTGACAGTTTTAGAAAAATGTGTGAAAAGAATACTGTAGGTGGTAACATTCCAAAACAAACAGAAGATGGATTTCTTGCTGCTTGATATAACTTAAGAGCTATTACTTTTGCATGCCTTCCAACATGTAACTGGTCAAGAATTAAAGCTATTGCACATAAAGAAAATGAATCTATTGATGCCTATTTGCAATGCATGACAGAGGTGTTTAAAAGCCTTTTTCTGCACACCCAGAACCTACAGATAGAGTGGCAGCTAACAGACGGTTGTCTACTTTTATAGATGACTTATCTCCAATTCATGAGCAGAATAAAAAGGTTTGTGTAAATTAGACAAGTTTAGGCATTCATGAAACTGTAAATCAAGCATGGTATGTAGCTGATAATATACCCACAGCCAAAAAAACAGCAGAAGAAACAGTTAGTGTATGTTCAGCTCCAACAGTCTTGTACTAACTCATGGGATGGGGAGGAGGAGAAGGAATCATGGGGGAAGGAGTTGATTTAGGTTCTTTCAATCACAAATCCCAGGATAATATCAACAAAATGTGTATTCCCCTGATACCACCACAAGCATCACAAGGTGAACCACATTTAATTCACTGTTTTAGCTGTGGCCAGCCTGGACATTGGAAAAAAGAATGCCCAGTTTCTCTACAACAAACAAATTTGCCAAATGTCCAAATAGTACAGCAAGCAGACAGACATCCTACCATGTGGAGTACTGCTTGGCAGCCATCAGCATGGCAGAAAACCCATTAGGACAGCCATAAACAGGAACCACAAATATTTCCTGTGGTACCAGCTGACGGAGAAGGTCCTTTTGTGACCATCACAATGCAAAATTATTCCCTCACTTTTCTAGTCAACACAGGAGTAACCAGACCTATGATTACTTCAGCAAATGCTGAAAATCTTTCACTCTCACCAAAACAGTTCATGATGTGGGTGTGTCCATACCTCCTTTAGATTATCCAAAAACAAAATCTGTCTCTACTCAAATTGGTCCATTAAAAGATCAGCATGCCTTTATTATTGGAAAATCTACCCCTTTAAATCTTTTACGTAGGGATTTATTATGTAATTATGGAATTCCAAATGAACCTTTAGGATTATATTAAACTAATATCTGTGCCCTTTTTGCTATTTTAATATCAGAACAAACATCATACATGGGATTAGAAGCAATCGCTTCACAGTTCTGGATGACCTTTGAAAATGAGGTAGGGCTCATAAAAGTTGCCGAACCTGTGTTGGCAAACTTAAAACTTTGTGAGTGCCTGCCTATGGCAGTTCACTATCCTTTGTCGACTGAGGCAGAAAAAGGAATCAAACCTATCATTGCTTGCCTTAACTCTCCAACAAGGTATTATAATCCTGACTCTAAGCCCATGTAACATACTTATCTTACTAATCAAGAAACCAGGAAAAATACTTATAGATTAATGCAAGATTTACAAGTAGTTACAGCAGTAGTAATAACAGTTTTCCCTTATGTTCTTTACTCTGCTAGAATACGCAATTCTATCCCATCAACTGCCACCACCTTCTCAGTGACAGATACTTCCTGAGCCTTCTTTTCTACTCCTATATACCAAGACAGCCAGTATTTGTTTGCATGTACATATAGGGGAAAACAGTAAACCTGGACTAGATTATTGCAAGGTTATGCTGTCACCTACCGTTTTCTCCAGGGAAATGAAGAAACAATTAGAAAAAACTGAATTTCCATATGGTTCAGTGCTAATCCAGCACATAGATGATTTACTTTTAGCTTCCAAATCTCTTTAGAAATGCAAACAGGATGCTGTCTTTTTTTAACCGAAGTAGCAGAATGAGGACTCCACTGACCATTTTAGTTAAAAGTTATAATGAAGAAAATGAAGTGCTAACAAGATTTTAGTAAACTTTATGAGAACCTATTTGAGAGGCAGTGTGTGCCTGAGAGTTATTCAAGCTGTCTTTTGTTCCATAAAAACATAGGCATGTTTTTATTTTCAGTACAATTATACTTCTAAAACAGCCGTGTAAGCACTGTGCATGTCAGGGAGAGAATGAAACTGCATTTGAAGAATGTCTGATAGCTAGTGATAGGGTATCTAGTCATTTGAAAACCTGCTGTCATTGTCCAGCCGTAAAGAAATACCCGAGTTATGTTTCAGAGCATCAGACGGGAGAATGTGAAGGGAGACATGCAAAATGAAGGAAACATTTTGAAAATGTGTATTTTAAACGCTTTCATTTCAAAATGTATTTCTGATTGTTTTAGTCTGCTTCTGAAGATATGTTTCCTGCCAACATAAAAATGCCAGCATTGCCAGTGCAGAAACTTCTTTTAAGCAATTCAGAACTTGTACCTAATATGGAAAGGATAAGAGAGAGAGAAAATCAGGAGATATTAGCTAGCAAAGTAAATGTCGTAGTGTTCATTTTTAATTGGTCAGTGGCTGTATTTTAGTTGTTACAATAATGTTGCATTTGATCAAAAATGGAAGAAATAATTCAAACTTTTTAAGGTTCGAGGAGATACCATTGATTTCCTGGCCTCCCAAGCACGTGTTCTTCACAGTAAAAGGAAATTGTTATTCTCTGTTGAATCATGTTGTGTGAAAGTTGTTTTGTACCTTAACAGAAGACAATGTTGTACATGGATGACACAACATTTTTAACTCTAGAAGATACATTCGCTATAGCTTTTACCTATGCCAATATCAGAAATAAGGTGTACATAAACAGGGCTTTCAAAATGAAAAATACAGCAAGCTATATAAGTATTTTCATTTCCAGCAAGTACATAATGAGTCAGAATGCTTGCGTCTGCCATTGTCTCGATAAATCATGAAAAATATATCTATCTATCCATGTTTGTGTGTGTGAGAGAGAATGTACACATACACATAATTAATTTTACTTGCTTCAAAACTTAATGTACTGCAGCCAGTGAAATTTGTTGTTTTAAATCCCACACCTAAAAGCACAAAAAAATCTGAAAAATAAAATAAATAAAAATACTCCCTTTTTGTTGAAAATGAGCATAACTGAAATTATTTACTTTGATCTTTAAATGTAAGAATAAGGCTGCTTACTGTGCAATGATAAAAGTTGTTAAACGTATAATAAAGATTTTTTTTTTTGAGAAATAACCATATTGCATGCAGAATATAGTGTACTATACTTATATAACCATATTGCATGCAGAACATAGTGTAACATACTTATAGAAAGACCTTGTGTAATTCAGAACAAAATAACTAAAGTTTGGAAGAAGGGAGCTTATTACAAGATGACTGAAAAAAATCTCAAACTTACTTAAACTCTCTCAACACATTCTGATTTTCAAAACAGACCTACTTTAGTCTATTTAACCAATTTTTCATCTTTTAACTACTAGCACTATGTAATCATTTATAGCAGTATGGCACACAACAGCAATTTTTTTTGTACAGAGTGAAAGTCTCTGCTCTAAAATCTTCACATATTTTAGCAAAACATAATAATTCAAGAAAGGCAATTTTTTTTTTATTTTTTAGGGGTAAATAGAAGTCCCAATGTCTTCAACCAGTAGCAATCAACTTATTCCAGCTAGCATGGACCGATGTCTGGGATTCTAGCATGCAAGGCTACATTTTCAACATACAGAATCATATCTGTGACACTGTCATAACATGATGCAAAAGGAAAGCACCCTCTTGAACACATTTCAAATGTATATTTCTTTCAATACATAAATAATGAGTCTTCAACCAATGATTCCAGTATAAAACATATGATGTTAATAACAAAAATGCCAATAAAGTACAGTTGTGTACACTTACCATAAATGTAGATGTTCAAGTGTATTCACTGTTGCAGTCATTACATTTCGGTAATCTGCTGGCAGGTTACCCTCAGTCGGCCTGAATTCCAAAGTCTTGGGTCCTGCGTCGGTTGCTGTCTTCTCTTCTATGATGTCAGGTCATCAGGGGTATAAAACATGCAGCCGATGCCATTTTCTTTAGTTTTTCTTGCCCCCGATGTCAGGTGCCCCCAAAAAGGTAGCAATATTATATATATATATATATATATATATATATATATATATATATATATATATATATATATATACATATGCATCAAAATAAACTTTACCTTCATCTGCAAGCAAATACACCACATAGGTTGTAGAGGACAGAGAAGGAAAGATAGACTTTAGAATGACAGGGGGATGGGTACCTTGCGATCTGACAACAAATACACCACATAGGTTGTAGAGGAT
>NC_056745.1:1428466760-1428484260 GCF_019279795.1 Protopterus annectens
TGATCATCATATGAGCCATGTTCTTTAGGTATGATGACCATATGAGCCACATTATTTGGGTATGATCATTATGTAACTCGTTCTTTGGGTAAGATCATCATATGACCCATGTTCTTTGGGTATGATCCTTGGTTACCTTATTTTGTTGACTGTTAACAGCGTGTTTATTATCTGGCTGTGAATAAACTAGGTAATATGAAGTCTATGAGTTTTAAATTGTTTTTTGCAGGCATGTGGGAGTGAGATGCACTGTTTGTCTGGCACTTAATGCAGGTGAGTAAGGCCATGCGCTGTTAATAGGCTGCTTCCAGTTGTGCAAGGTTTGATTCCCTCAGACTGCTCATCTACTGTCTACCTCTGACCAAATCATTTCATTAGACAGTGCTCCTGGTCTGCCTCTGAAAAGGGACTCTTGGATCTAATGGGCTGTCCCTGTTAGAAAATGCCTTACTCATCTGTCATTCGAATCCCTGTACCCTTCACACAGCAGCTACTATGAATCACAGCACATCTCTTACAGTATAATGGCTTTTCAGATGTGCTTTCAATAAATGTGAGTTTGAAAAGACAAGAAATGTTACTGTTGCTCATGTTTAAGTCTGTTTTTTTTAAATGTCTGTCAGTTTTTTTGCTGTAAAACTTGAAATACAGGTATTAAGTTAAAACCAAATCTCTGAGATCACTGTAAAAGGAAACATGAAAATAGTATTTACACCAACAAGCTTGAATCGTGTTTTATGGTACCTGGGAAGAGACAGACAAATAATGGGATGTCAGTACTGCTGGAGAGGGGGCCCTGGTCTATTACCCTGCCTGGAGCCTCTTTTGACCATCGTCCAGTTCTCCTGGTATTCACTGGTGGTACTATAACAAGCAAACAATCTCATTAATAAGGAAAGTACATCTTAATCAGGGGAGGTCATCGTGCCTCTTTACTCATCCCTCATCAGGCCCATAATTGAGTACAATGCCCCTTTTGGGATGTACCTTACCAGACACCTGCAGCAACTGGAAAGACCCCAAAAGTACCTCACCAAGAGGATCAAAGGGCTCAAACAGATGCCATATGCTGCCTGGTTAAAGAAACTCCAGCTCTACTCAGTGGCATACCGCCTGCTTAGAGGCGATCTGTGCCTGATGTATAAAGCCATGTCCAACCCAGAATTAATGGACATGCTGCACCTCAGAAAATCCAAATCCCATCGAGCTATGCGCTCAAGAGACTTGAACCTCCGCACTGAAATAAATAGGACATGCTGAAGGGACAGATTTATAACCCAGAGGCTCCCTTCACTCTGGAATAAAATCCCAGTCCAGGTTAGGCAGAGTCCCTCATTGACTCTCTTCAAGAAGAATCTTGATGAGTGGATAGGAGATCGTAGGTTTACCCCGGGTATCACTTCTGTGTCACTGTTAGACAGAGGCACAGTATACTAACCTCGAAAAAGTGCTAGCAAAATTAATTTAAAATGGGTGGCGAAAGCCAAACACACTCTGGCTAGGCTTATAAATGCCCTAGGGCAGATAGCCTAGTATGAACCTATGAACATTCAAGGACATCTTAACAATTCAGAGGCCAATCTAGAATACTTGATTTATCAGTGTTGGAGGACCAACAGTGTTTTAGTAATTTTTCTATTCATACAAACAGTATATTTACTCTTGACTATCTGATGTAATGCATAACATGCACTTAAGTAATGCGACACTTTGTTTTTCAATTTTAAAACACTATAAAACATAGTAAGAGAGAAAAAAAAATTACCTAATGGATATATGTTATTTCCTACATGTGTCTTATCTAAATATTCTTAGATTGTTTAAGTAGCTCAAAAAGAAATGTTGGCAATGCTCCACACATCCATTCTCAAACAGAACCTGAGCTATTTTCCCTATTCATTTTTCATGAGTTTCAGTATATTTTGAGACACCTCAAACAAAACTGAAAACAAAGATCACACATTTAGTACAAAGGGTGTTAGATAACAGAGACAGTGAATCATCTTTTCTAAAACCTATCTATATCCATGAACTGCAGTCATCCAAGTCCTGAAACTCATTTGCAGAAGAAGCTGCCAAGCCTTGAAATGAAGTTTGGATAAGCATGTGGGAATTTCAAAGAGTTTGTCTCAACCCCCACCCCAAACCTGAGCACATTTCTTCCTCTTCCTATCTGTCGCCAGTACGGATTTTACTCCCGTTGGTAGCTGGAGACGAGTTCACTGAGCAGACAGGCCCTCAGCCCGCTGCTTTGTATTAAAAATTGTAATAAAAAGTGCAACAGTATTGAAAAATAGCAATGTCATGAATACATACTGAAATTTAGGAACGTAGCCTTATAAGTGACCCCACCCTGAGCGTGTATGAAAGCAAATGTGAGGCTGATATCCGTAGGGCCTTCGGTAAACCACCTAGAAAGAAGTTAGACAACATTAGTAAAGGGGAACTGGCTGCTCTAAAAATTCTGAGCAGAGGTAAGAATTGTAGGATCATGAAGGCGGATAAGGGGGGAGGCACCTTAGTCACAGAGACAGCTGCTTATAACAAGTTTTACAGTGTTATTTTAACACCGTGAATGATGCTTACAATAATTTAAGAGAGCATCTAAGAATGCTACTTGAGGATGATTTACTAGATGTCATGCTTTTTAACTTTTTGTTCATGCCCCACCCAAAAATACCAAACTTCTTTGGGATCCCAAAACCCATGAGAATATGTCTTATCCTTCCTACAGACTAGTAGTGACAATTGGTGGTTTCATAACTGAGACAATATCCATCTACCTTGATGCCCTGATATAACCAATGGCAGGGGCCAACAAATCTTTTATTTTGGACTCTCTGGATTTTCTTGGTAAAATTAGAGCTATTCCAGTTAGTAATTCCACTATCCTAGTCATGATAGGTGTGGAAGCACTCTATACAGTGCTTCCACACAGCTAGTGTACTCAAGCTGCAACAGAGGTATATGAAAAGGACAGGAATGTATTCCCAGGAGGGACAGAAGGTTATTGGACCTAACCCTCAGGAACAACTACTTCATGTTCAACAACTTTTATAAGCAGACTAATGGGGGTGACCATGGCCCCAAGCCTGGCCCTATGTGGCTCTGGGAAAATGGGAGGAGAAGGCAGTGTACAAAAGACCCTATTTCATCAATGAAATGCTAACTCCATTTTATCAATTACATATTTATCATCTGGGAGGGGGGACAAAGCCATACTGAATGATTTTTACAACCATATATCTAATTCCTGAACTTGACAACCTTTCACAGCAAGATCTTGGTCAGCTTTTCAGACATAAAAAAATAGATATGACCATATCAAAGGACACTGAAAACAAATGCCTCTCCAATAACTTATTCAGAAAACCAACCAGGGTTAATTGCTGCTACATAGTAAAAGTATGCACCCCCAGATCACAATGAGAAATGTTATAAAATTTCAGGGGATGAGAATTGCACATGTCTCCAAAGAGCTTAGAGATTTCATCACAAATTTAATAAGCCTAAACCAAGACTTTCTGGCTAGGGGGTACAGCAGTGGATTACTAAGTTCCATCCTCAGCCCCATCAGAACTTTAAAAGAAGCAGATGACCCCATTTGGCAGGACCTCCGCTGGAAGACTCCTAGGACTCAACAGAAACCAGCACTGGACCACAGGAGGACAAAAGAAAAAGAATGGCCCTCACTTTTACAGTAGATTACAAAACAATCAAAGATCATGACTGACAAATGAGTAATGATTACAGACAATAAACAACTGGAAAAATGTCTAGGACTTCATCCTTGTTTCATATTTAAGGGAGCGAGGAACATTTGGGACTGGACAGAATGTAAATTCAGACCAGAGGAAGACAATAGAGAAACTTATCCCTGCGGCCTCCTTTTTGCACTTACTGCAAATACATGAGCAACAAGGACCGCTTCTTTTGTCCAGTACTCAGGAGAAAACTTAATAGCACTTGTACTGGCAATTCCAACACTGTTTCTGTGGTAAACTGTGACAGTGTAATGGCTAAAGTTGTTTTTACATACGGAAAACTGTGAACAAAATCAAAATCAGGGTAGCTCACCACCTGTCTATCACACTCCAGATCCTCAAAAACCAACTAGCAAAGCACTGCCAATATTTCCCAGACCATGGAGATTTCCACTTCCACATCCTGGACAAGCTCACTATAGGTCCACTCAAAGGAAACAAAAATACAATCCTGGAAAAAATGGAGTTGATCTGGTAGATCAGGCTTGATGCCCACCCCCATCCTGGCCTAAACTCAATAACTTCCATTAAAGGTATGCTTGCACTCAGGAAATTATCAATAAACAATGCAGCTAAAACACCTAACCCGGGATTTGGACAGAACTGTTCATCAGTCCTAATTGTTGCTGTTAATATGAAAAAGTCAATCAAGTAATTACATTTGTGAATCACTACGTCTACATTAGCATGGTTTATCAAGTGAACTAGTGACATGGAAAACAAGCCACATTATATATATATATATATATATATATATATATATATATATATATATATATAGATATAGATACATTTGGTGTATATGTGTGTTCACTAGATGTGTACAAATCTATAAGTAACTGGAATGGGTTTTAAAGTGTTTTTTTACTTTATGATGTGCACAAGCTTAAACAGCAGCTTTCACTTATTTGAAATGTGTTTTTTTTTCTACTACCGATTTCGGACTTTGTTGCTAAGAGTGAGAAAAGGTGACCAAAGTCTAGCCTCCCAGTTTGACAGCCCACTCCCATACTGATTACATCAGCCTCTTATATCATCTAACCCCACACTGGGCCCCATGACACCACCCACTCTCAGGAGATAGGTTAACTCCCCTTCCACCTGATCCCTCCCAGTTTGACAGCCCACTCCCATACTGATTACATCAGCCTCTTATATCATCTAACCCCACACTGGGCCCCATGACACCACCCACTCTCAGGAGATAGGTTAGCTCCCCTTCCACCTGATCCCTCCCAGTTTCCAGCCCTTTATCTATACAGGCACAGAGCTATCTATCTCTCTTTTGCACTAACCTAACCACCTGAAACCTGAAGAGAGGAAGTGAAGAATATGAACAGGAGAGACCTGACTTCAACACCCAGAACCTAGAGAGAGGAAGAATCTGAACAGAAGACCACTCAGTAACTCCTAGTCACAGGAAGAAGCTTGACAGGGAAGACCCCAAACTGGAGTATCATAAAACTATGCTCTGGGACCAGACCAGAGTACCATAAAACTATTTTCTGGGACCAAGAGCATTCCACCTCTCACTGCAGCTACCCCACAACAATTAGGTATAGATACTGTAACCACTGGTCCTGCATTTAACAAAAGTTCTATAATCTGCAGTACAATGAAAATTGTCATCCCAGGGCACCAGTCCACACTGCTATACTCTGTACACCATAGGGACAATTTAACTATGCTCAATGAAGATGTGAGATTATGTCTACTAAAAGTGTTTGCATTCTCTGCAGTTCACTTGCTGGATTTTTATACCATGAGCACAGTAAGCCCACACAAAAGGTTCTGAGGTCTCACATTTTACTTACTTTTTTCCTCCTACTTGTGCATACCCATGAGATCGGTAACAACTCAGCGACTGTGACTTCTTTAACACTTTATGCTACTTCTCTGGATGCAGGTATTGTTCAAAAATGGGAATCACCGGGTGTAGAATTAAGTGACTACCTGCCCACATATAAAAAGGTCTGCCTTCATCAGGAAGGAGGATGAGGACTAGTCATATTAATCATATATATATGACCCCCTTTTGGGACTCATTTAGTGCAGCTTTAAGTGACTTCATCCCCCGCATATAAAAGATCTGTCTTCAGCAGGAAGGAAGATGAGGACTGGTCATATTAATCATATATATGACCCCCTTATGGGACTCACTTACTGCAGCTTTAAGTGACTACCTGCCCGCATATAAAAGGTCTGCCTTCATCAGGAAGGAGGATGAGGACTGGTCATATTAATCATATATATGACCCCCTTATGGGACTCACTTAGGGCAGCTTTAAGTGACTACATCCCCTGCACATAAAAGGTCTGCCTTCATCAGGAAGGAGGATGAGGACTGGTCATATTAATCATACATTTGACCCCATTATAAGCATGCACTGTAAACCTTTTTTTGTTATACAAGAGAATATTAGCCTTTCATAGTATGTCAGGAGATAATGAGCCCCGTAAAAGTTGACACAGCCTCTCATATTACACGTGATAGACTGGAGAAAGGTCCATGATAAAACTTTCATACTTGGCTCCAAGGACTATGAGCAGCACTGATGCAGACACAGACGCTCATTTTACATGTGTTACAAAACAGACTAAGAAAGTCCTGTGATGGCCTCGTAAAAGCAGCCATTTTCAATGATCAAAGTGTAAAATACTCTTTTAGATGGACCTGACGAAGCTCACGTGAACGTGTTTTCTTAAATATAACTCTGTAATGGTAGCTCACAGTATGTTATCATGCTTTGTTTGTTAGTAGTTAAAAATAAACATAAAAATAAAACATTATAACTAAGGTAAACCCTCACAGGTCTTTCAGGAATATTCAAATAAGGGACTAACCTCTAACCATTGGGATTGGCTCTTTTTTTTTCATCTCTCAGACTTTCCTCGAATCAGCTCCCCTAGACCCTCCCACCATAGTCTGTAACTGCCTTTAAATAACTGACCTGTTGAATATAATGTATTAGAACACAGTCGTCCATCTACCTGCTTAACTGAATAAACTACTAGGGAATTTAACAACGTGTCTTTATTCCTCCCATATGGAGGCTATCAGAGAGAAAGAGTCTCCTAGATCTGCTAGCTAAAGTGATTTTATCTGGACTAATCCTTTATACTCTGTTTTTAATATTTTAACAAGGAAAGGTGTTACAATGTATACTGGCATATTTAACGCATTATATTGCACAGCTTTAAGTGGGAAAAATTCCTACATCATGCCACATCTAACATTATAACCAGTCCTCTCAAGTAATGGGGGACCCTGAATGTGCATTCCATTTTAATGAACATGTTTGGAACACATCAAAGATGCATTAATCGTACAATAAGCTTGTAGAGAGGAAGTGATGGCTGCAAGAAGTCATAAGTTGCACTTTTTATATTATATGGGCAGTAGTTTTGCAATTAACTTTTCAGACAAAAGGTAAATGTAATAAACAAGCTTCAAATGGGGAAAACAAACAACAGCTACAGAAACATGTGTTGATGATTAAGAATGGGTACAGGTGGCTTGCAATGTGGAAGCTACTGCATTTCTTTTGTTTATTACCTGACAAAATTTGGAAGCATACAGGTCTCACCACAAATTTACCAAGTACAAAGACATTCTCTTATCACCAAAGATATCCAAAGAACTCTCCCTGTATAACATAAGCACTCTTACAGCTGATGTATACATAATGGCCATCTTTAACAGGCATCCGTTATTAGAACATTGCTGCCCTTTCTGGTATATAGTTGACTTAGATACTCACATAAGCTTCATGAGTGCCATGCAGTTATTTTATTTCCCCGTTCATAACAGCAGCTGTTTAGTAGAGCAGAATATTACAAATGGTCTCCACGAGACCTCACAAACCAGCCAGCTACAAACTAAGAAATGTGCCTTCTTCATCAGTGATAAACACGCATTAATACTCCGAAGAGGAATCAGTCAACAGGGAGCCAAAAATATTCAGAATCAAAGCTGTTATCAAAAGAAAGCTAAAAGAAATTCCTTCCAGTTCAGTCTATCAGTACTAATTACAAATAACCCCTCCATACACAGATAAGCCCAGTTAGGAATACTGAATTGCAACACAGAAGGATATGTAAATAACAAGTCACTCCATCTGTGTCATAAAATGTATTTAAGTGCTGTATTGTATTAGCATTACAGGCTGAGATATGCAAGACACTTGAGCTCTTGCCTGTTTGTCAAGTTCCACAGAAAAAAGACAGATACAGCAAGCAGAATAAATTAAGTGGCTGGACTACTTGAAAAACTATTTTTCAATAACTAAGGTATATAATGGATATAAACAATGCCTTTGTTAGGGTTTACCCAGGAACCACATAACTTGTCTATATGAGTTTCACCACACCTCGTGGATAAGCCATTCCTGATCAAGAGAAAATCTAATTAAATCAATGGAAAAGCATTGCTTATTGTATTGCTAGGCATTTTGAAGTACAGATGAACCCTGGGTATTTATCATATAACTTTGTATAGTACAAACAGAATCTCACCATGAGATGGTATTACTCCAGAGAATGTGAAGAGCAGTGTTGCAGGATCTGGTGACCCACATATTTTATATTTACGGATAAATGCTAATGCCTTCTGCAAACCAAAGTAAGCCCAACAAACATCATCTATTAACAACACTAGTATGATCCTGCAAAGCTTTACAAACTGAAGATATAAACATATTTGTGTCTGCCTGAAAAATGATTGCTGTCACTCAAGCAGTACAAAGCTATTTATTTTACTTACCTACTTATTTACTTTGATTGAGTTAGTCCAACTAAACCTATGGAGACTCAAGACAGTATTAATGCTAATTATGGAAAATGTAGCCAGAAGTCTAGTGAAATTTCCTGTACTCCTCTTTCGGTAACTGCTAAGGGATCTTAAACATTCATTTGATCTCCTTTCAACTTAGGGAGTGAGTTTCTTAATTTAATATCACATCCAAAGTATTATATCACAAGGGTGCACCCCTCCCAATTATCTTGCATTTCAGTGCCAGGATACAAACAAGAATAATGTAAAATTACATCTATTCACAAAACCTTCTATTAATCTAAAGATTTACCAGCATTACGACTTGAGATAATCTGAGATAAATTATTGTATTTATTTTTTCCTAGCTACCTCACTACTAAGATATGCAATGCAATATTCTAGGTGAAATCAAAACATTAAAATTTTCACAATATACAAGAGACTTGTTAAACTGAATACTTAAGCTATTTATTGAAACACTGTCAAAGGCTACAGTTACGTTTTTTCAGCTTTTGAATTTATCTATAAACTGTGCTCATTCTTTTGAAAGTACAGCTTTTCAACCAGGATTTGTTTAATAAATACACGTTTTTTTTAAACAACTTCCAGGATGCATCCCTCAAGTGTAACAAATCACCTCCATCCTGTTCCAGATATGGCTGGTACCTGCTTATCTATACCTTTGTTTAGTAAGCCTTGAACTGGAAGTATAGTATAAAGTCGTAAACCTTTTTATATTTTTTGTTCTTGTATATATTAACAAGGGCATTACAAGATGGCAAAGCACATTTTCGGGGAAGGCATACATAAAAACATTCAACATAGCAGTAGCACACTGATGTATTACGCCATTACATTATACAAGAAATAAAAAAAAAAAAAAAAAAAAGTACAGTTTTGTACCTACCATAAATGTAGATGTTCGAGGATCCACATTAAATTGCTTCTGCATCGGACCATGCGGCAAAAAAGACTGAGGATATGACGTCGGTCATGCGCATTAGTACCCTGACGTACTGACGTCAGTCTAATGCGCCCTGACCGTCGTCAGCCATATACTTTGGTATTCGGGCCGACTGGACAGCGGACTACCCAATAGTTAGGACTGCAGCAATGTGGAATGAAGAACATCAGGTCTCCACAATAAAATTTAAAAAATTATCAAAAATAACTCCTCTTATTAAGTATGTATTTTGTCAAGTGAAAAATGTGTATTCCCTATAAGGATATATAGAGTATATAAATAAAAAAAAATCAGCAATTCAATTAATAATGAATATATGTGCTTCAGATATCCACAGTATATTCAAAAAGAGTGCAAAAAATGGAGCAGGCAAAAAACAAAAAGAGGAAAACAGGTTAAGCAAGGACTGCTTTCTTGGTAACAAGCTGATGAAATAGGTTGAAAGGCTATAAACGGTTAAATAAGTAAAAGAATAAAATCCACAATGATATATATCTAAGAAGGAACTGGAAAAAGGGTGGTGACATGGAGGAATTGATATACTGTACTGTACTATTTATTTCTTATTTATATATACATTCAGGCCTTACACTCATTAGGAGGCAGTGTCCCCCATTCCAATTTGAGTTTCTTCACCGATTTTATCCACCTATTATCCTCCAAAGGAAATGTGTACATAGATAAGTGGTGATAAGGCCTTCACCCTGGAGGGACGGAGCACAGTCATAAAATGGATCCAGTATGGCTCTGCTTGTCCTGTTCCCCTAAAGAAGGGATCCTTACATACTAGTGAGTTAATGTAGTCATCCATCTTCACCGTTCTGGCCTTAAAAGTATTCTGTAACACCAGGTTAACTGGGAATTATGTGGATTCTGTTGACTTGGCATGTGCAATTGAGATAAGATCAGATGACTACTTTAGTCTCACTTTAAAAGTAGCCATTGTAACTTGTATTGTAGATATATAGTGCCCAGGGATGAACTGAAGTGTGTTAGGACAAAGCTTTACACAAAAGCCCATGTCTAGTATATACATTACATTGATGAGTAATGCATGCTGGTAAAGGCTGTTAAATTTTCCTTATTTTTTGTAAACGAAATGGTGGAGCATTTCATTTCAGGAAGTAGCAAACAGACATGGATACATAGCTGCCACTCCCTCTGCCACTGGTCAAGCTTATCATTTAAATCTGATTTCAGGATGCCTTGCTCTAGCTGAATTGTTCCATGGTATTATATACATTATATCCTGTGGAATATGAATTTTCTGTTTTACCTAACCATGCCCATAACCCCAAATTCTACGCATTACCTTATTAAACCCCCTTTCTCCTTAAAATACCACTGTAGGAGATAGTTGGACACACATCCCCTACAGGTTTCCATGGTATGAACCAAATTGTTGACATGTTCTCTTACTTGACCCTATTGAGATGTATTATGGAGTTCTGTGAATCAACTATACTCATAAAATCTTGGAAGTTGTACATTAATCCAGCTTCATACTTAACGACTAGTAGTCAGCTATGGCTAAATCATTTCCTTTTTCTTCTGCTTCTTATAATATCTCCTTGATCAAGCATCTGGTTTCTCAAGATATTCTAATACTAGACATGAATACGCACTCTCTAATCTTGGAGACATGAATACGCTCCAATGTTGACTTACATGAGGTACGACTTTGCTGTCAACAAATAGTGATAAATGCTGAATCCTAGCTGCTGACATGACCTGGTTTTCCCATTTAAATCCTATGTTATGCTTTGTAAAGATTACTGACCTCCAAGTGGAACAGATTAAGGTGCTCTAGTTGCACTATAATGCCTTCCATAGCCAACATACTGCCTGTGTTTAAAAGCTTATTAAAACGTACTGCTTTGACACGGTGTTCACGAAGCTGTTTTACACGTCTATGGTGGACCTTTTTGCCCTGCCAAGTAAAAAGCTCATATTAAAGGGCACAGCATTCAGATTTTAAGTGATAACATACTTGTTTGAAGAGGTATCCAGAGATTATTGCTAACCATGCAACTTTTTAACAACATACCTTTAATTAACTTTGCTGCCATATTGTTGGTTTATTTTGTTGGTATTTTTTGTTTCATTTAACTAACTACACTGTAACAAAAAGTAAAGAGTAACGGAAGACTGGTGTTGCAACTATGCAGTAAGTGCTGACACTCAATTTTCAAGTACAGGTCCCACGTTTAAAAAAAACAAAAGAAAACTGAAGTGGAAGGACCGTAATCACTCAGAAAAACATCTAGCAGAAAAGGAAGAGAGCAGATATAACTGAATCCTTCAAATATCTGTAGAGAACAAGACATACAGGGTGATATCGGTAACTTAAAAATGTAATGGAAGAAGAGGGAGTCATTTGACTTTGGAAAGGGTAAAACTACAGTGGACAGTAACAATATACTTCTTCATGGAAAGGCTGGAGAAGGAATGTTATATATGAGTAGAGGGAACATCATAAAAGTACATACGAATGACTGAGAAACTGACAATTTATAAAATGATACAAAGGAGGCGTTTTAGCACTCCAAATAAGTACAGTCCAGCTGGTCATTCAGTTCAGTTTCATTATGTGTTTCAATGATTACCCCAGTGCTGTAAAATTATTGGGGATCATTTGCAAATGTATACACCTGGGCTCAGATGCAAGTTGGCATCATCACAGCTTCAGAAGTGAAAGGACAGTACACAACTCCAGTATGATTTCATATCTTATGTCAGTGGTGTTAGTGGGCGGGTCAATATTGGCTAAAGACAGTAGTGCCTTTGAAACTCTGCAGGAAACAAGGGATCAAAGACTAAGATCTACTCTCCAAAGCCTCCTGTTATGGCAGAGGTCAGTAGGAGTGACCATGCCTCTGAAATCGACCTTCATACATGCTACAATAGAAGAGAGAATAAAAACAAATGTGGTGATGTTTGAGAAGACAAGCTACTGGAGTTGCTGTGTATAACCTCACCTTTTTTCACCTACCTGCATGCTGTAAGCAACATCATCTAATATTCATTAATATATCTGTATTCTCCTCCAATCACTTAAAAGGTAGAGGAACAGGTTATATGATATGAAAATCTAAAACAGGTTTGGCACTTGTGTGTATTACATGACACAGCACAAACAGAAAAATACCAGATCTGTAGATCTTTGAGACAAACTGAGAAAAATTGAAATGTGTCACTTAATGTAATTCTGATGCATTGTTTGTGTCTTTCGGCTTTTCCCGGTTAGGCTTCGCCTCAGCGGAACTCCGTTCCGCTAATGATTGGCAGTAGAGTTTTACATGCTAGCTTGCCGGGCCTAACGCACAACCTTCAATGAAGGAACGCCCATTCACACATGTCACCACACAGAAGACGCTCTAACAGAGAATCGAACGGGCAACGTCTAACTGTGAGGCAACAACGCTACCTCAGCACCACCACCGCTACTGTAATTCTGATGCATTGCAAATCACAAAACAAAACAAGAAAAATTATTGGTATCCCTGTTCCCTGACACTATGCTTCTCAGTGATCATGGAGACATTCTCAAATATTTTCACACCTGAACCACTTTAGTTTCCAGAACTGAAGTTAAATTTTACCATATTTCCTTACTCTTGTAACCACATAAAGTCTTAATTCTTCATGGAGAATGTGTAATAATCCTGGCTTAGAAACTCCTCTCTGAAATAAACTTATAATGTTAAGTATTCATATATTAGTTCTATCTTACTTTGAGAAGACTTCTAAAGTAGGTCCAAGCCAATGGAGCAGAAATTACAAGTATAATTTTAAGTCTGCACTGCTTTTTTCTTAATGCATTCAACAGCATTTCTAACAGCCTGCTATGAACATATTCTCATCAAACTCCTACACTTAGCAAATGTACGTGACAACTAATAACAGACGACTCCTACACATCATCAGCTCTAAAGCTGATGAAAAGTTACAACTCTGGGTGTTTCATCAATGATCAGTGCACTTCTAAATTCCAACTTTTATACAGCTTCTCTTCAGAGATATACTGATTCTCATAGCCTGAAGATCAAGCTGTTTTCCAGTGCGATTCTACCTATACCTGTACAAACTAGAAGAAAATATACAAAATTATGAACCTAATTCATAGTCCAGAATTAACATCAATGTATTAGAAAGAAACTAAGATACAAGAACAGTAGAGAACTGTCAGCAATCAGAAGTACTGAGACAAACTATCCCTATTTAAGCACAACTCGGACCACTGGATGGGTAATTGGAAATTATACAACGACCCCCCATTAATATTCAAAAACGTGCACGCTGATTGGTCAGCTTGCATGTTGTAAATCAGAGTTATAGTAATGGAAAAAGGTCCCGCCCTGACCTTTTCCATTACTATAACTCTTTTTTAACAGCAACGGAGAACACAAGATCTCCGTTGCTTCACACTGTCTCGCTATGTTAAATGAGTTTAACATAGCGAGACAGCTTTAAATAAAAGCAACTGAGATTCTGAGTTTAACATAGCGAGACAGTTTGTAAAAAGCAACGGAGATCTTGCTTTCTCCATTGATTTTTTCAAAACTGTCTCGCTATGTTAAATGGGTTTAACATAGCGAGACAGCTTTAAAAAAAGCAACGGTGATTCTCCGTTGCTTTTTTTAAAGCTGTCTCACTATGTTAAACCCATTTAACATAGCGAAACAGTTTGTAAAAAGCAATGGTGATCTTGCTTTCTCCGTTGCTTTTGCCCACAGTTCTGATGTACTGCGTAACCATACGCATGCGCAGTACATCAGAACTGCCACAGAATACCAGACAGCTGCGGAAGGGCAGCAAGGAGGCATTATACAATGCCATTATTTAAGAAAAGTAATTTTTTTTTTTCTTAAATAATGTCATTGTATAATAGCAATAACTCACTTCTGGGTGTGGGTACTGCTGGATTTACCCACGGTTGGCTTTGTTTGGCCACTCGGGCTTTGCCCTCATGACCAAACCACACCAACTGTGGGTAAATCCAGCATTACCCACACCCAGGCATGGGTTATTGCTATATTCTCTCCTGATCTAGCTCCTATGTCTCTGGTTGACAGAGGCAGTCAGTAAATCACCCCCTATATAAATCAAATTTGTGGGTCATATTTGGGTTGCACGGCTATGCTTATAAGGGCCCTAGTGATCATTAGCCAAGTATACACCTATGCACCTATGGAGATGGTTACTGGGTAGGGGCAACAGTCGGGGGCATAAGGCAAACAGCCCAGAGATATTAGGCTTCACATCAGAAGTGAGTTTTAGATTTAGCCTAAAAAAAACCCAGAAAGCAGATGGCTACCTATAGCAGATGTATGTAGTATTGTAACACATGTGCATGGAGACACACACACACACACACACACACACACACACACACACACACACACACACACACACACACACACACACATTCATGTGCCTTGAAGAATCAACAGGGTCCAATACAACACCAGTTATAAACCTGGGCTCTAGATGATTGTTACTGTTGAAATGGCACCCTGACCCCATGTGCAGAAATGGGAAAAAGGGGTTGTGGATGAATGAATGACCACTCAGCAAAAGGAACAATCTCCAGTTTATAAATGTCATGCTATCCAGAGCCTGATCCAGCAGTAGGTGACTTAGCCAGTTGACTAGGGCCAGGTGACTGGGGGCCGCTGGCCAAGGGGCTTCCACATTTACTTTTAAATTAATTAAAAAAAATTAAAAGCATTTCTTCTTTAACACTATGGCATTTTTTTCTTTAAGAAGACACACACAAACTTTATGTCCATATGTGCATCCTTAATAATAACATACACAAATGTAGATGTAATGTAAACATATTCCGCACACTTGCTGCTGTGAGAGGGATGTATATGGAATTCAAACTTGGGTAACTATTCCATTTGTAAGTTGTCTTGCCTCAACATCCATTCAGTTGACTTAAAGATTTGCTTTCCATGGTGTGTGTGTGTGTGTGTGTGTGTGTGTGTGTGTGTGTGTGTGTGTGTGTGTGTGGGTTAGTCAATTAACTAACTCAGGATCAAACGCAGAACCTTGGTTACAGGAAACAACAGCCTGAATCCTCTACAACAACTGGCAGACAGCTCAAGAAATTCTGAGTTTCAAGGGAAGGGGAGAGAAGTTTACTGTTTCTCATGCTAAGTTTGATTTCAATGTGCAAATGTTTTGTTTAGCAAATAGTAGCAAGTGTTTGTGCTGTAAAAACTGAAAGCAGTGACAGTAGTACAACAGTTAGCATACTTACCTTTGATGCAGAAGGCTGTGGGTTCTACTCCCACACCATGTACATGGATTACTGATCCAGTGGTGCACTAACGGAGGATGGGGGTGCTGCACTCCTGAGTGTGTCCTCCTTTGGATCAGATGCCTAGTAACCATGAACTTGTCGGTTTGCCAGCCATTCCATACTACCAGCATACCAACCTTTTTTTAAAGTAGCATAGGTAATTAATTCTACAAGGGCAGCTGGCACTGTATTTGTAGATGAAACACTGACATGCAAAGTTGTTTGCCAGTAGCAACCTGTTCATTAGTTACAGATCTTTTTAATGTGGACTTATTCAGATGACCTTTACTTCTGCAGCGATTGATTGTGCATATTGACTGATATTGATGGATTGTAATGACATTCTAACAAGTAGTGCTGTATTACACTAGGAATATAATATAATACAATCAAGAAGGTGAATAAAAGAACACATTTGCCTATGCATGGTCCTAAAATGAGTGCAAGGGCCTGTGGCTTGAAAACAGCCCAAAGATAAACTTAATCCGCCACTGGCCAGATGCATTTTCTATGAATGGGGGTTTCAATGGCATTTCAATGAATGTGAGTTTCAAGGGGAGAGAATTTTACTGTTCATGCTAAGCCTGTTTTCATTGTGAGATTGTATTGTTGGTTTAGCAAATGGCTATCAGTGCTTGTGCTATAAAATTTGAAATAAAAATTTTAAATTAAATCCAAATATCTGCAATCATTGTAACAGTAAAGAAGAAAATAGTGTGTACACTGAGAGGTTTAAATAGTGTTTATGGTAATGGGAGGAATACCAAAGTAATGGGACATTTGAATGGCTGTTGGGGGGGGTGTGCTGTTGTGTGTTGTGTGTGCGTGTGGGGGGGCCTGATCCATTGCCCTGCCTTGGGCCTCATTTGACCATGATCTGACTCTGATGCTAACATATTTATTAGCTTTGTGAATACAAATAGCAGTACTAAGCAAGCAATAATGCCCGACGGGGTGTGTGCTAATATGTAATTAGCTCCCATCTAGGGGTGTTATGAGGCCCGACACCATAAGCAGAGGGCCTCTACAGCCCTGGAAGGGTGTTAATTACACATTAACACACATCCTCTTGGGCATTATTGCACTTAGAGAATAGGCTCTCTGTAAAATTGTTGTTTTACTTATTTATTTTTTAAATACTATATTATTTTTTTATATATTTTTGATGTAAAATAGTTCCTCCGTCTAATGTTTCAAGCTTTCTGTAGTATATGTTAATGGAGGTGGAGGAAGCATTTTACATCCAAAATATAACGTTTAAACACATCCAGGCATTTACTTTATGTTTTGGCCCCTTTTACTCCTAAAAATGTTTGGTTTGTTGCCAGTCATTGGAGATCAAAGTTACTAAATAATGACATACATTTGAGTTACAGACTATTGTTTTCTTCAGAAAATTCATGCTAACACAAATCCTTAAGTAAGCAAGTTTGTAATTTTATAACAGCAGTAATTAAAATCTGTTCTTATTGTTGAGCCTTTGTTCCCTCTTTATTTTAGGCTTTATCCAGATTTCTTTAGCTGAAAGGTGCAGAGAATGCAAATGTCTTTACTGTCACTCTCATTCTGTCTCTCACATACACTTCTGTTTCAGAAAATGTATGCTAACACAAATCCTAATAATCAAGGAAAATATGCTCCTATTTTGAGCCTTTGTCCCCCATTTATTTTAGGTTTATCCAGGTATT